>NC_134844.1:61644471-61947726 GCF_965363235.1 Mytilus galloprovincialis
CCTTACTTAGGTAAAAACCCACCTAATAACTGGTTATTAGAACAATCTCATTTGACTGACACACAAACATCAACACAAAATGAAACCAATGAAAACACATCTCAAATACAAGATACAAACTTTACACCAGTTATATTTAGTACACCGGTACCAGTAAGGACACGTACAGGGAGAATAGTAAAACCTCGTAATATTTACACACCTTAGCACACGACTCTTTACATAGGTAACAATGGGGGAATTTTAATGATGGTTTATTGAATTGATAAAAAGAGTAATCACTTATAGAATATTAGCTGTATGTACATAATGTTTTCTTTAAGTTTTCGTATATGTTAATGTATTATAGAAAGAAAAAAATAGTATTATGTCAGTGAACATAGTAAAATTGAGAAGAATTGTTTAATATAGTCAATTGTTGCGATTGTGAATATTCACCATTGTTTTTGTATAGTTTCAGATATGGCAGACGTCCTTGACATTGAACCTGACTCATACGAACTGCAACAGTTCCATAATGAGATTTTCAGGCCTACACAACCCGTTTTCAATCCTCTCGGACAATATTGTCCAGTTAAAAGATGCTGGTCTATGTATCGTTATTACCATCTCAGGGAGCTAGTGACACATTGGCAACATGTACATCAGCAAAGGCGACAAATCTACAAGTGTAAAAAGTGTAGAAAGGTTTTCCCAAGAAGAACCGTGTGTCGTTCTCATCTTAAAAAAGTGCACAAAGTTGAAGACAGCATGGAAACATGTATCATCGGAATGTATGTGGTTAATCCAGGTTTTATACATCCCGTGGAAGCAATATTACCTCGTCAAGGAACACCGCCTGAAAATGAGGAAGTTTTAAAACGTGTGCGAGCAGAGAGAGAACTGGCCACGAAGGCTAGACGAGAGAAGAGCAACACCTCAATGGCCGTCAAATTATCTGATAGGGAATCTTCAGAGGATAAAGTCAAGGAATGGAACTAATTAAATAGATCTGCATATCAAAGAGACTTTAAGTTTATTTGTTTATATAAATGTTCATATATACACTATAAGGTGCTGATATTGAATTGACATGCGTTTATTGTTTATTTTGATAGAGGGTTTTATAATATGCAATTCCAACATTGTCTAAAAATTAAGAATATATATATTTATTTGACCAATTTTCCAAGTAAAATCGTTCTTAAGGGAGGGGGAATGTAGTAGAGTTGAATTTTAGTCACGTTTCTAGATTGAATTTATTAGTAAAAATATACATGTATGTTCTTTCCTTTGAGATAAAAAGAATGCACTTACTTATTTTCATTGGGAAACTTCAGTTAAGCATATATTTATGTTGAATTTCATCTATGATATGCACGTTGCAAACCGGAAGTAGTTGACCCATAGCCATTTTATGTCCTTTTTAGACAGTGGTCAGTTTTGACCAGTAAAATACTTATTTACAAAATTTACTCGTAACTCTCGAGTTTTACCCGTATTTACATCGATGTTGTCGGTCAAGGTCTATTTTCTTTTGTTCTCATTAGTATAAATAGGGCGAGTTTTTAGTAATAAAGCAGTTGCAGCTTGAGCCGACCTCGACAGGTCATTTCTCTTACCTACGGAACTAAAATAGTTTCCACCAGGTTTACTTAGGAAACGTTCCAGATAGTGACCTTGTCACTCATTTTAAGGTACAGTGTTCATTTTATGTTAGTTAAAGTACACAACGCGAAGTATTATTTCCATTTAGATTAAGGTTTACTTTATATTTTTGAGAAACTTTACAATTGTTAGGAATTTGTGTTCATTTATTTTTGTTGGATTGATTTACTATTGTTAAATTGATTTACTTGATATACTATTGTTATTTTTGTCAAATAAACGAAGTAGTTATTTGAATCAGTTTTGTTAAAGTTAATAGCCATTGAACAAATACAACGGGTGTATCCTACGAACGAATTCTGGTAGAAGTACTAGCCACTACACGCCCAGAAAAGGAAGCTCAGCTTTCCAATCTGTTACATAGCGACAACAAGAATTTTAGCGACAACAAGCGTCAACAAGCGACAAGAAGCGACAACAAGTATTATTTTAGCGACAACAAGCGACAAGAAGGTTTATGACCACAAAAGGAAGGTTGGGATTGATTTTGGGAGTTTTGGTCCCAACATTTTAGGAATTAGGGGCCAAAAAGGGCCTAAATAAGCATTTTCTTGGTTTTCGCACTATAACTTTAGTTTAAGTAAATAGAAACCTATGAAATGTTGACACAAGGTTTATGACCACAAAAGAAAGGTTGGGATTGATTTTGGGAGTTTTGGTCCCAACAGTTTAGGAATTAGGGGCCAAAAAAGGGCCCAAATAAGCATTATTCTTGGTTTTTCGCACAATAACTTTAGTATAAGTGAATAGATATCTATAAAATTTCAACACAAGGTGTATGACCACAAAAGGAAGGTTGGTATTGATTTTTGGAGTTTTGGTCCTAACAGTTTAGGAATAAGGGGCCCAAAGGGTCCAAAATTAAACTTTGTTTGATTTCATCAAAAATTGTATAATTGGGGTTCTTTGATATGCTGAATCTAACTGTGTATGTAGATTCTTAATTTTTGGTCCCGTTTTCAAATTGGTCTACATTAAAGTCCAAAGGGTCCAAAATTAAACTTAGTTTGATTTTAACAAAAATTGAATCCATGGGGTTCTTTGATATGCTGAATCTGATCGTGTACTTAGATTATTGATTATTGGTCCAGTTTTCAAGTTGGTCCAGTTCGGGGTCCAAAATTAAACTTTTTTTTATTTCATCAAAAATTGAATAATTGGGGTTCTTTGATATGCCAAATCTAACTGTGTTAGTAGATTCTTAATTTTTGGTCCCGTTTTCAAATTGGTCTTCATTAAGGTCCAAAGGGTCCAAAATTAAACTAAGTTTGATTTTAACAAAAATTAAATTCTTGGGCTTCTTTGATATGCTGAATCTAAACGTGTACTTAGATTTTTGATTATGGGCCCAGTTTTCAAGTTGGTCCAAACAGGATTCAAAATTATTATATTAAGTATTGTGCAATAGCAAGAAATTTTCAATTGAACAGTATTCAGCAATAGCAAGAAATCTTCAATTGTACAGTATTGTGCAATAGCAAGAAATTTTCAATTGCACAGTATGGTTCAATAGCAAGAAATCTTCAGTTGACAGTATTGCGCAATAGCAAGAAATATCTTATTGCACAATATTGTGAAATAGCAATCAATTTTCAGTTATTTGGAGTTATCTTTCTTTGTCCAGAATAAATATTTGTGCAATAGCAAGATATTTTCAATATTCTTTGAAAATTTGAGTTATCTTTCTTTGTCCAGAATAGTAGTTGAATCAACTTAAATCATTGTTTTATACAATATACAATGTATTTTCACTTTTACTACCAACTGATAAATTAAAACAATCTTTACCATTCAGTGATAAAAATCCCTTTTTTTACATTTTAATATTTTATGATGTATTTAAATGAGCAGTTATTGTTGCAAACTCCATTAGAAATTTGAATTGAGATCAGTTTTGGAATAAGGAAAAGGGGGATGTGAAAACAAAATTGGGGGGGGGGGGTCAATTTTTCTCATTTCATATTTCATAAATAAAAAGAAAATTTCTTCAAACATTTTTTTGAGAGGATTAATATTCAACAGCATAGCGAATTTTTTTTTTAAGTTCATTAGACCACATTCATTCTGTGTCACCAACCTATGCTGTGACAACTATTTAATCACAATCCAAATTTAGAGCTGAATCCAGCTTGAATGTTGTGTCCATACTTTCCCCAACCATTCAGGGTTCAACCTCTGCGGTCGTATAAAGCTGCGCCCTGCGGAGCATCTGGTTTTATTTTATACACTTATAGATCTATCTATGTATTTTACTCACTTGCACTGTAAGCCAATATATAATAAATTTTTAAATCTTATATAAATTTATTTTATTACTTTTTTTACCTTTCAACCTGTGCAGGTGTTCTGCTTTTCCGTTCCTCCTTTTTCCTCTCGGCCTGAATTTGTCGGAAGGTTGGATCATTTTTCCTTTGGTCCCGCCATCTTTTGCAGTTTTCAGCATTTTTATGCAGTTAAGCTGCATTATGCGAGCGCCCTAGATTTGTGTTCTACCCAATAAATGCTGAAATACTTGCCATTGTTATTATCTAGCTCGCTACTATGTTATATATAACTAATTGAACACTTTTTTAATACTTTTTATTCTGGATTACAAAAAATATGACCAGAAAAACCTTAAATGATCGTCGATTTATCCAAAAGTTTTGAAGTTACACATAGGAAGTAGTGCTTATTAAGAATCCTTGTGTAGTTCATTATGACTTGTGCTTTTAGCTAAGATGTCAAAGAACAATTGTATGAAATATTTAATCGCCGAAAATCTCTTAAGACAAGTAGTTTAGATTTCCCAAATGGCAAAAGTCGTAGTGATATTGTTTGTCATCAATACGTAGTACAATTACGTCAGTAGTCTATTATATAATAAGTTCAACTGTTCACGCTGTTGGCGGCAATTTCAAATTAGAAAAAGAAATTTTCGTAGCTTTTCAATTTGGAGGCAGGTGTGCAAATTAGCGGTGGTCCGAGGTCCGCGACCTTACTCTTTTGCAAGCGGAATTTCGACTAGGATGGTTGGTTTCTAGCTACGTTCGACGTAGACACCTTCCACTTGAAAGAAAATAAGAAATTACTTTGCAAACCTTCCATGCAAGTCACCAAAGTCTCCAATTAAACGAGCTAAAAACTTATTTTTATCATTATTATTCATGACAGCGATGTTCATTTTGTTCAACCGCTAGCTTTATACAGAAAATCGCCGACAAATATTGTATAAATTCGAGTAAATTCGTATCTGATTGACAAAAACAACATTGTAAACACATAACAATGGCGGCCGTGAAGACAAAATTTTACAGTATCGGATCCGATTCCGGAAGCGGATAAGGATAATTCCGGGTTTGGCGATCATTTACAAAATAAATCAAAGCAGGTGAAAAAATAAATCTATGCATGGTAAATGAATATAAACACTAGAATTGTAAACCAAAAGATATATGTAAAAGAAAGAAAAAGCAGAAAAATATTTTATACAGAAACTCAAAATTACTTTTTGACAAATTTTAATTTAAAAATCCAATACAACGTGACAGCTGGGAACAGTATATCTAACAATATACATGTTCATGGTCACAGTCTAAATTTTCTTTATCAGTGATAAATGATGATAATGCATGCGAGATGCTTTTAAAGTGTAAACATATTACTGCAATTTCGAAGGAATATTTGTTTTTCTCAATTTTGAAGGGTCAATTAAAGTAGCTGAAAGTTTCTTTCTTTATTTTAACAAATAATGCAACTATATTATATATACCTGAATGTAAGTAAATCATAAGATATATAGGTGGCATTCTTTGGGCCACTCTACCCCCTCCTGTTTGATAACTTGGAAACAGTCGAGCTCCCCACCCCTAAACCATATGAGGGGCAGATCCAGGATTTTAGGCTAGGAGGGGCACAAACTTAAATTTTCGCCGAGCAGAGCGAGGCTAAAAAAATTTGAGGTAAAATTATCGGAATATTCTTTATTAAGCTGAGAACAACCAATGCTTTGCAAATTTAAGGGGGTGCAAGCCTGCAACACCCCTCCCCCTGAATCTGCTCTTGCATATATTCAAGTATAGGACAATATAATAAATAAAATGAAATATAGGGGGAGTCCCTGGAGTTACCCCACCCCCTCCTGTTTGAGAACTTGGAAACGGTCGAGATCCACACCCCTTAACCATATATATTCATGTTTGTGACAATATGAAAAATCAAATGAAATATAGGAAGAGTCGCTGGGGGTCACCCCACCCTTCCTGTTTTAGAATTTAAAAATGGTCCAGATCCCCACCCCTAAACCATATATATTCATGTATGGGACAATATAACAAATCAGATGAAATATAGGGGAAGTGCCTTGGGTCACCCCACCCCCTCCTGTTTGAGAATTTGAAACCCGTTGAGATCGCCACCCTTTAACCATATATTCATGTTCGGGACAATATAACAATTCAAATGAAAGATAGGGGGAGTCCCTGAGGTCACTGTATACCCTTCTGTTTGAGAACTTGGAAATGGTCAAGATCCTTACCCCTAAACCATATATACTCATGTATGGGACAATATAACAAGTCAAATAAAATATAGGGGAAGTCCCTGTGGTCACCCCAACCCTCCTGTTTGAGAACTTGGAAACGGTTGAGATCCCCACACCAAAACAATATATATTCATGTATGGGCCAATATAACTAATTAAATGAAATATAGATGGAGTCCCTGGGGTCACCCTACCCCTCCTGTTTGAGAACTTGGAAACCAATGAGATCCCCACCCCTAAACCATATATATTCATGTATGGGACAATATAACAAATAAAATGAAATGTAGGGGAAGACCCTAGGGTCACCCTACCCCCAGTGGCGGATCCAGAAATTTTCATAAGTGGGGGCCCGCTCCAGTCACGCTTCAGTGATTTCCTATAAAAGCAACCAATTTTTTTTCCCAAAAAGGGGGGGGGGGGCCCTGCCCCCTAAATCCTCTGCCTACCCCTACCTGTTTGAGAACTTGAAAACCGTTGAGATCCCCACCCCTAAATTATATATATTCATACGTATGGGACAAAATAACAAATCATTTACATTTACTATGGGCAGGTCAGTCAGACCTCACCTTTGATCCCTGTTGTAGTGAACATTTATCTAATTCGTGTCTCATAACTTTTGTACTATAGAACACAAGCTCAGTTTTCTTTCCAGGGAAACCAGTCCATTCATACTATTACATGTTCATACTAAGTCAACTTGAACTTCTAGCAGTCAAATAAAACCAAGGTTAACTACCAAGTAGAACAACTGCAATCATTGGGAACTTGTACCACTGCAGACTCACCATAAAAATATATACATTGATATATGCATTGCTTTTGAAACCTTGATAACATAAATTATTTGCCTTAATAAATAAATCATTAGATAAACATAAATGTACTATATATGAATGTTTAGTGTTGAGGCAACATTGCCACAGTTTTCATAATTACGGTTGCCTTGGTTTTTGGTTAACTGCCTTCAGCGCTTACAGCGCTTTGATTCTACAATTGGTTATGTTTATTTTAATATTGATAACATTAATTACATACACCTTAAGATTAATATTGTGTTTAACTAGGGAGGTCAGTTTTATTTTCCTACGTTTTATCATGCGTATTGAACTGTCTAAATTTATTTATAAAATTGTGATTAATCCCCCCCCCTCTCTCTCTGGTAATCGTTGCGGAACATATTCCTCTAATGGTCATGTAGCATTAACAAATGTTGTTACCATTGATTAGGCCATAATAAGAAATTCTTAGAATATTATCCGTCTTTTCTGAAAATTTTGGGCGGTCAGGGTATTTTATTTTATTATTCTCTGATTAGGGACTGACCATTTAACTTCAAGGGGTTAGCCTTGGTGTTCTTTTCTGTTAAGTATATTTTTTTGAGACAGCAGGCGAAAATTTTGGGTTCTTTTTAACGCCTCTAACCAAAGTATTTTTTTCTTGGGGGCTTGGGTTGGGTTTTTTTTTTTAATTATTTGGACTAATAAAAAAAAATCCTGGCCAGCACTTTGGCTTAAAAAATAATCTGGCGAAAAAAATCCTAAACATGATAAACAACATAAACAAGGAAATCTCAAGAATTAAATTAAAGCTGGAAAGGACAAACTGAATCACAAGATAATTCTTGCTACTGGTACACAATTTTGAAAATCAATTAAAAAATGTATACAGGTGGGAAATAAAAGTGGGGGGAGGGGGTATGAGAATCTTCGAAATCTAGGATTTTTTTTTAATTTAATATGGCCTTGCATAAATCATGTAAATATACGCAAGGGTTGTCTGTACCAAAAAATCAATACTTATGTTATAATCTCTGAAACAAAAAGATTATATTATAATCTCTGAAACAAAAAGATTTTTTTCGCATAATATGTCCACTATGGTCAAACAGTACCTTTTTGTTTCTTTGTTTGTCCAACATCTGAACTTTGAGTCCATTTTAAAAGCTGTTATGTCCAACATTACAATATTTAGTCCTTATGTTCGTCCGACAGAACATTATCTGTCCTTTGTTACGTTTAAAATGTGTGGTTTGTTTGTCCAACATTTGCTGATTGTCCATTTAAAAAGCTGTTACGTCCGACATTACAAGATTTTGTCCTAAGGTTCGTCTGACAGAACATTATCGGTCCCTTGTTACATCCGACATTACAAGATTTTGTCCTAAGGTTCGTCCGACAGAACATTATCGGTCCCTTGTTACGTCTTTATTTTCAAAATAATGTCCGATTTACACTGTCACCAGTTTAAAACCTCTTTATTTTTCATTTATACGGTAAGGAAGGTTGGTATAGATTTTGGGAGTTTAGGTCCCAACATTTTAGGAATTAGGGGCCAAAAGGGTCCAAAATTAAACTTTGTTTGATTTCATCAAAAAATTAATTATTGGGTTATTTGATATGTTTAATCTAACCATGTAATTAGATTCTTAAATTTTGGTCCTGTTTTCAAATTGGTCTACATTAAGGTCCAAAGGGTTCTTGATAATGGGTCCAATTTAGAATTTTAAAGTTTTAAGTTTAAGTTCTTAGACCACATTCATTTTGTGTCAGAAACCTGTGTTGTTTCAACTATTTAATCACAATTCAAATTCAGAGCTGCATCAAGCTTAAATTTTGTGTCCATACTTGCCCCAACCGTTCAGGGTATGACCTCTGCAGTCGTATAAAGCTGTACCCTGCGGAGCATCTGGTTGCTTATTATCTTAATATTATATATTTTTAGAAAATTGTGTTCTTTATATACGACGTCATCAGACATGGTCGCCTTTTTTCATGACGTCACAATAGGAAAATTCAGATGAAAACAAAACATTTAGACGTCATAATCAAATTTCGACTAATCATTTGCCGAGAACAGATTTTTCACTATAGATCAAATAATTTTTTTATTGATTACTGGGTACTTTTTACATAAGAGAAATATTCAGCTACAATAATTATGGGATATGACTATAACAACTATAATATAGGTCACAATTTATTTAAAAAAAGGAGCGACAAACACCTCGTTATCATTTAATCAGACCAAGGAGGTTATATGTCTCATATAACCTCCTTAATCACTGAGACAAACAAACGAAACTGATAATTATAATCTAAGACTACTGTGATTACAATATATATATATAATATATATTATGTTGTGTTTATTTGTGGTCATTCAGGTCACAATTGTTTGTCGGTATTTAGCTAACAAGTGCTGCGCATGACTTTTAAATGGTTCTGGGGACGTATTCCGGTGCTGCATTCGAACGGTTCTGTGACCGTACCGGCTGCCGTATATTGATGAGTTGAGAACAATTATCCTCGGCACAACATGGCGTCATCCTCGAAACCTAAACGCAAACGCAAACGGCACAGCTCAAATTCAGAAGATGATCCACTGTGGACAAAAAGATCAGATGGCGATTATTATTCCGCATCAAGCGATAAGAAGAAGAAATTAACTGCACTGAGTAGTTACATTCCGCGTGAAACAAGTGATTGGACGATGAGCGAACTAGAAAATCTTCAGATTAATTGGAACTGGATCGACCCATCCACGAAGAGCATTGATGAATTTTTCGACATGTTTTCAAATATAAATACAGTTTTGCCACCCCTCGATGCAGATTTAATCAAGATGATGGATTATTTGAATGCTAACTTGACATTTGACACAAGTGTCAAAGAACTTGAACAGGAAAATCATTTTAAAGTTATAGAATATCTTGTTAAAAACTTTCTTCCCAAAGTTGATGCTGATTCAGATGAACACCATGATGATGAAGAGTTGATGAAAACTGTGGGTAGTAGTTCCAGGTAAAATTAAAATTACCATCTTTTCATTCACTACTGCAATGTCAGTCAGGTACTTCTCAAGTTCTTGTAGCTTCATGTCAATCGGGCCCTTAGTCGATCCGCCCCAATATAAAAAAATATTTATAGGGAATAAAAATGAAGATACGATGCAGTCTGGTAACTCCGCCCATCTAAGGCTTTGATCGTGTATATTTCTTCTTTATTATATAAAAATTGCATCAAATTTGATTTGAATCTATTCACTGAAAACTCAATGTTACGTACATTTTTTACTATCTTATTTCCGCAATCATATATCTGAAAAGATTTGAAAATCAATCAGACAAATGGGTCACCTCTGTTTTCACAGAAGTGTTGTTGTCCGGTAAGTCCGTCCATGCGTAGTAAACATGTATGGATGACAGGTTTATCATCATGATCATATATTAACGAACTAGAACATGTAGAACTTAAGGAAATGATGTTTTATCATGTTTATAAATGGACCACTAAGAAAGGAACTTTAGATGAACAAAATAAAAAAATTCAAGCCAATATGATAAAGAAATTGTTGAAATAGAAAAATAAACCAAAAATATAAAAAAAACAGAAAATAAAGAAAAGTAAAAAATATGATTATAGATAAAGATAAGAATGTCAATAGCATGGTTAAAAGTATTTTCTTTAAAAAAATGCCCTCATTCAACATGTTCGGTATTCTGAATTGCAGTTACTTAGACACCATCATCCTTGTCAATGGGTTTAAAGTCTGTGCAGTATCATGAGTATATAGTGGTTTTAATATATAACCCAAAATTTTAATTTCAGAGTCAATATATTTTATTTTCAGTCTTTAAAATCGAAAAAAAAACACCAAAAAAACAGAAAGCTTGTGTCAAACTTTTCCATACATCATTGTACATATTTATTAAAGATAATGAGTCTTTAAGATTTTTAGCACACCTGGCCCGAAGGGCCAAGTGAGCTTTTCCCATCACTTTGCGTCCGGTGTCCGTCGTCCGTCGTCGTCGTCCGTCGTCTTCGTTAACTTTTACAAAAATCTTCTCCTCTGAAACTACTGGGCCAAATTAAACTAAACTTGGCCACTATCATCATTGGGGTATCTAGTTCAAAAAATGTGTCCGGTGACCCGGCCAACTAACCAAGATGGCCGCCATGGCTAAAAATAGAACATAGGGGTAAAATGCAGTTTTTGGCTTATAACTCAAAAACCAAAGCATTTAGAGCAAATCTGACACGTGGTAAAATTGTTTATCAGGTCAAGATCTATTTGGCCTGAAATTTTCAGATGAATAGGACAACCCGTTGTTGGGTTGCTGCCCCTGAATTGGGTAATTTTAAGGAAATTTTGCTGTTTTTGGTTATTATCTTGAATATTATTATAGATAGAGATAAACTGTAAACTACAATAATGTTCAGCTAAGTAAGATTTACAAAAAAGTCAACGTGACCGAAATGGTCAGTTGACCCCTTTAGGAGTTATTGCCCTTTTTAGTCAATTTTTAACCATTTTTCGTAAGTCTTAGTTATCTTTTACAAAAATCTTCTCCTCTGAAACTACTGGGACAAATTAATCCAAACTTGGTCATAATCATCATTGGGGTATCTAGTTTAAAAAATGTGTCCGGTGACCCGGCCAACCAACCAAGATGGCCGCCATGGCTAAAAATAGAACATAGGGGTAAAATGCAGTTTTTGGCTTATAACTCAAAAACCAAAGCATTTAGAACAAATCTGACAGGAAGTAAAATTGTTGATCAGGTCACGATTTATCTGCCCTGGAATTTTCAGATGAATCGGATAATCGGTTGTTAGGTTGCTGCTACTGAATTAGTAATTTTGAGGAAATTTTGCTGTTTTTTTTGTTATCTTGAATATTATTATAGATAGAGATAAACTGTAAACAGCAATAATGTACAGCAAAGTAAGAACTAAAAATAAGTCACTATGACCAAAATAGTCAATTGACCACCTAAGGAGTTATTACTCTTCATAGTCAATTTTTAACAATTTTCTAAAAATTTGAAGATTTTCAATAACATTTTCCACAGAAAGTACTGTTATAGATCGAGATAATTGTAAGCAGCAAGAATGTTTAGTAAAGTAAGATCTACAAACACATCACCATCACCAAAACACAATTTTGTCATGAATCCATCTGTGTCCATTGTGTAATATTCACATAGGCCAAGGTGAGCGACACAGGCTCTTTAGAGCCTCTAGTTTTTATTATTTTGCCTTATATTAAATGGCATTGTCTCCCTTTTTAGCTCACCGGAGCCCAAAGGGCCCCATGTGAGCTTATGCCATCACTTGGCGTCCTTCGTCGTCTGTTGTCATAAACTATTTCAAAAATCTTCTTCTCTGAAACTCCGAAGTTTTGATCCATCGTCAAACATGGCCACCATGGCTACAAATAGAACATAGGGGTCAAATGCAGTTTTTAGCTTATATCTTAAAAACTAAAGCTTTTAGAGCAAATCTGACATGGGGTTAAATTGTTCAATTTGTCAAGATCTATCAGCCATGAAATTATCAGACGAATCGAGCAACCCATTGTTGGGTTTCTGCCACCAAATTGGTAGTTTTAACAAAATTTTGCAGTTTTTAGCTCACCTGGCCCAAAGGGCCAAGTGAGTTTTTCCCATCACTTGGTGTCCTGCGTCCGTCGTCTGTCGTCCGTCGTCGTCGTCGTCCGTCGTTAACTTTTACAAAAATCTTCTCCTCTGAAACTACTGGGCCAAATAAAATCAAACTTGGCCACAATCATCATTGGGGTATCTAGTTTAAAATTTGTGTCCGGTGACCCGACCAATTAACCAAAATGGCCGCCATGGCTAAAAATAGAACATAGGGGTAAAATGCAGTTTTTGGCTGATAAATCAAAAACCGAAGCATTTAGAGCAAATCTGACATGGGGTAAATTTGTTTATCAGGTTAAGATCTACCTGCCCTGAAATTTTCAGATGAATTGGACAACTGGTTGTTGGGTTGCTGCCACTGAATTGATAATTTTAAGGAAATTTTGCTGTTTTTGGTTATTATCTTGAATATTATTATAGATAGAGATAAACTGTAAACTGCAAAAATGTTCAGCAAAGTAAGATTTACAAATAAGTCAACTGGACCAAAATGGTCAGTTGATCCCTTTAGAAGTTATTGCCCTTTAAAGTCAATTTTTAACCATTTTTCGTAAATCTATGTAATCTTTTACAAAAATCTTCTCCTCTGAAACTGCTGGGCCAAATTAAATGAAACTTAGCCACAATCATCATTGGGGTATCTAGATTAAAAATTGTGTCCGGTGACCCGACCAATCAACCAAAATGGCCGCCATGGCTAAAAATAGAACATAGGGGTAAAATGCAGTTTTTGGCTCATAACTCAAAAACCAAAGCATTTAGAGCAATTCTGATAGGGGTTGATATTGTTTATCAGGTCAAGAACTATCTGCTCTTAAATTTTCAGATGAATTGGACAACTGGTTAGTAGGTTGCCCCTGAATTGGTAATTTTAAGGAAATTTTGGCTTTTTTGTTATTATCTTGAATATTATTATAGATAGAGATAAACTGTAAACAGCAATAATTTTCAACAAAGTAAGACCTAAAAATAAGTCAACATGACCAAAATGGTCAATTGACCCCCTAAGGAGTTATTGCCCTTTATGGTAAATTTTAACAATTTTCATAAAATTTGTAAGTTTTTACTTACATTTTCCACTGAAACTACTGGGCCAAACCTAATTAATAGGGATAATTGTACGCAGCAAGATTGTTCAGTAAAGTAAGATCTACAAAACATCACCATCACCAAAACTCAATTTTGTCATGAATTCATCTGTGTCCTCTGTTGAATATTCACATAGACGAAGGTGAGCGACACAGGCTCTTTAGAGCCTCTAGTTTGTTATTATCTTGAATATTATTATAGATATATATAAGAAGAAGTCTTAAAAGCTGTACATGTATTTCATGCTTATCTTTGAAAAGCAGCAGGAAGAGTTGATATTCCTGCTGAGGTCCTGACAAACGTTATTAGAACTTCTAATAAAAGATCCAACTATAAAGACCTTGAATCAGGGCCGTAACTACAATGAGGCAGACGAGGCAATTGCTGGCAAAAAAAAATAATAAGGGAAAAAAAGAAAATGGAGAAAGTTAGGCATGCATGCAGAGGGTAGAACACATCCTTGCATTTTAACATCAAGAATTAAGTAATGCATACTTCGAATAGTAATTTATGTTGACGTGCAGCTTCTGTACTTTTATTTCAACGTAAGGTATCAATATCTCTGTATCTGATTACCATCGCCAGTAAACCGGCATTTGGTTCTGTAATTATTTATTTCCCGTGAAAATGAATTATTGATAATGGATATTTCCAACATTATCAGTCATGTTGTCAGTTCGCAAAGTAAATCAAAATTAAAATAGTTTGAATTCTTCACCTTGCTCAGTTAATATTATTAAAGAAGCATTCACAGATCACACATGAATACCTAAACACCCCACAATTTGTATGTAGTTCTCTTTCAAATAAAATGAAGATTTGAGGCATTTTCAAATGTTTTGCTGCAAACCTGGCTGCTATTCGAAAACAAAACATTTATTTTGGATGGATGGAGGATTTGTTTGGTTTAACGGCAAGTACATGAAGTAGGCTTTCTTTTAGCTATATATAGAGAGCAAGTTACAAAATGTATGTGATTATTCCATTCAAATGTTAAACGGACAGGACAAGACCTTGGCAGAATGACAATTTGATTGCTTGATACTTTGAATTTCCATGGAGTATTGTGGGAATACTTTGGGCTTGTGAAATAAAGACGGTCACACAATTAACCATGGTAAAGGTGACTAGAGAGTATTTAATTTGTATCATTATTGATTCGGGTGTAATAAAATTGAGAATGGAAATGTGGAATGTGTCAAAGAGACAACAACCCGACCGAAGAGCAGAAAACAGCCGAAGGCCACCAATGGGTCTTCAGTACAGCGAGAAAATCCCGAATCCGGAGGCGTGCTTCAGCTGGCCCCTAAACAATAATGTGTACTACATGTAGTTCAGTGATAATGGACGTCATACTATAAAACTCTGAAATATATAAATGAACTAAAAATTAAACATGTTTTTTGATATCTCAACCCTCCCCTATACCTCTAGCCAATGTACATTGTAAGAAAAACAAACACACAGCAATACGCACATGCATTTATCATGTTTATAGAATTAGCAAAAAAAATTAATTATTCAATTCAAAGAAAGTAGTCAGACGATGGGATAATAGTGGCACAAGAAAGGTCAAACTAGCATTCACAGACAGTGACTAGGTTCCACTCTTTGCGCTTTATTAAAGTGTTATTGAAAATGTGTGTTATTTTTAATAAAACGTTGACCACACACACTTGTCCCGCATTTTCTACTATCAGACATATAACCTACTGTAAATTTTATATAATTGATGGTACAAAATTCGAGGCAAATATCTGTCAACCGGCTCTGATAGACTATTACAGTTCTTTATATGGTAAATATGAAACAAAACGATAAATATGATACAAACAACGGAGGTAACAAGATATATTTCGAACCATAAATTAATGTTACAATTTTCGGCCAGGGGGCCTCAATCGGCGGCTCCCGTTAAACCCCTGCCTCGTCTGTTCCCAAGGCCTAGTTACGGCCCTGTGAATTGTTTATTTAGAGCTAATTTCCTAATGCATGTAGAGCAAGACTTTCAGGTTAGCTTACTTACTTGCTTTGTTTGTATATTGTACAATTTTATTGGGATAACGTCCAATTAAATGTAAATATAATATATACAGGTTTAACTATGCCTATATATATTGTTTGAAGATGTCAAAGCTTGAGTTAAAAGTTTATACATTGTTATACAAACAAAGCAAGCAAGCCACCAAAGTTTTACTCTACAAGAATTAGGAAATTAGCTCTTAGTAAATTTTAATAGCTATGATTTTAATTGAATTAAGTGATTACGACCAGCCTTACTTTGGTTCACGATCATCAGACAATTGTTGAATAAACAAACCAATTACAAATGTATAGACTAATGATCATTATGGTAATTACATTATTATGTGTTCCAGTGGATTGTAAATATCTATTTATCTCTTCTATGTGTCGGAATTGAATATAAACTTTTCCCAATTGTATTCTGAGTTATCATGGTTATCATGGAAAATAACTTCATATTCATATACTGATATCGATGCTGCTTAACAAATTGTACAAATCACACTGATTACTCATTTTTGTATCGATTTAAAGTAATTCATCTGAATGTTTCTCTAAACATGCTAAAGGTAATATTAGGCATCCTTCACTTACCTGCTGTCACTATTCATCGATACTTTTTACAAATTCCATTTATACTGATTCAGATATGTCACCAAATCCGCCGAAGTTAATTATTCATTATTATTTTATTATAGGGCCGGATCAACTAGGGGTGGATAATAATAACTTGTACAAGTAGTACCCCTGACTGAATGTGTCAAGTTTGCAGCATTCTAGACACTTCAGCACCGAGACAAATCGTCACCAGCATGGTGACAGACATTATGTTCTCAACAACTTTGCTTTATATTTTAAAAATCACATTTTTCTAATACTGGATGTTGACTTGACAATGGTAAAACATGGACCAGAGACGGATATGTTAAATCTGTGTACGTTTTCAAAGCACGATTGCTTTTAAGAAGTTCTTCACAGTTATTTCTTCAGGAAAATACTCTAAATGAATGTAAGATAAAGGTATCAGTGATAATTTTAGCATTTTGGAAAATTTGTATGCATAATTAAACCTCACAGCTGTAAAACTGTCAGACAACTTCTTATGGGAGTTATTGCCCTTACACATGGAAATGACAAATGTTACCATTTTTTTTCCATTTTTATACGACCGCAAACAAATTTTTGTGGTCGTATATTGGTATGAAGTTGGCGTCGTCGTCGTTGTCGTCGTCGTCAGAAGACACATTGGTTTTCGCACTCTAACTTTAATTTAAGTGAATAGATCTCTATGAAATTTTACCATAAGGTTCAATACCACAACAGAAAGGTTGGGATTGATTTTGGGGATAATGGTACCAACAGTTAAGGAATTAGGGGTCAAAAAGGGGACAAAAAAAAACTTCCAGACATAACTTGTGTGTTAGTGTATGGATCTCTCTGACATTGTACCACAAGGTTCCATATCACAAAGGGAATGCTGGGATTGATTATGGGGGTAATTGCCTCAAAATTTTAGGAATTAGGGGCCAAAAAAGGGGCAAAAACAAGCATTTTTCTAGTTTCATGACAATAACTTGTGTGTAAGTGTATGTATCTTTCTGAAATTGTACTACAAGGTTCCATATCACAACACTACAAGGTTCCATATCACAACACTACAAGGTTCCATATCACAAAGGGAGAGCTGAAAATGAGTTTGGGGGTAATTGCCCACAACGTTTAGGAATAAGGGGCCAAAAATAAGAATTTTTCTAGTTTCCAGACAATAACTTGTGTTCAAGTGTATGGATCTCTCTGAAATTGTACTGCAATGTACCATACCACAAAGGGAAGGCTGGGATTGATTATGGGGTAATTGCCTAAACATATTAGGAATTAGGGGCCAAAAAGGGGCAAAAAACAAGCATTTTTCTAGTTTTAGGACAATTACTTGTGCGTAAGTGTATGGATCTTTATGAAATTGTACTACAAGGTTCCATATCACAAAGGGAAAGCTTGGTTTGAGTTTGGGGGTAATTGCCCTGAACGTTTAGGAATTTTGGGCCAAAAAGGGGCCTAAAAACAAGCATTTTTCTACTTTCAAGACAATAACTTGTGTTCAAGTGTATATATGGATCTCTCTGAAATTGTACTGCAAGGTACCATACCACAAAGGGAAGGCTGAGATTGAGTTTGGGGGTGATGAATCATAAGGGGGTTCAAAAAATTTGGGGGAGGGATTTTTTTTTCCTTTTTTTCCATTTTTTTTCTTTAAAATTTTCCATTTTAAATTGGTTATTTCTGATTTATATATAAAAGCAAATAATAATGATATGGTTTGAATAGGCAAATTAAAAATATTTTTAAGTTCTTAGACCACATTCATTCTGTGTCAGAAACCTATGCTGTGTCAAATATTTAATCACAATCCAAATTCAGTGCTGTATCAAGCTTATAATGAATGTTGTGTCCATACTTGCCCCAACTGTTCAGGGTTCGACCTCTGTGGTCGTTTCAAGCTGCACCCAGCGGAGCATTTTATTTACATTTATAAGTTTTCATTATTTACCGGCCCTCATTAAAATTCAAATATCTGTAATTGGGAGATATCTGTATTGTATTTTAAGCTTGGCCTTCGTGAAACGTAGATTTGACTGTCACAAATTGAGTTTACCTAGCAACGAAATACAATACAGATATCTCCATTCTAATGCAACATCTTAAAATAAATTCCATTTGATAAATATTTTGGCTTACTTCCCAAAGTTGGTTTCCGTCCTCTAACTTTAGTTTGCCTCAACCAAATGTTATAAAACTTCTACAAAAGGCTTATTACCACAAAACACAGATCAAGTTTAAATTTCAGTGGCGTCACTTAAACCGTTCTAGAGTTATGCCCCTTTACAAATGGAAAAATTGCTGAATTTTTCATTCCCGCTCTCTAGTTTAGGAGGGGCCTCAGTGGCCGAGTGGTCTAAGTAGTTACTACTGTAATCACTAGCCAGTCAACACTGAGGTTGTGAGTTCGAACCCCGCTTGTGCGGGTGCACTGGACTCCAATCTAAATTGACTAGGATTGTCAGTTTTCCTATCACAGGTCGGTGGTTTTCTCCTGGCACTCCGGCTCCCTCCACCAATAAAAATTGGCCCAAAAGCGGTGCTTAAAAGTGGCGTTAAAACACCAAAAATCAAATCAAATCTAGTTTAGGTTGCCTCAACCAAATGTTATGAAACTTATTCACAATGCTTATTACCACAAAACACAGATCAAGTTTGAGTTTCGGTAGTGTCACTTTTACTGTTCTAGAGTTATGCCCCTTTACAAATGGAAAAAATACTAGTTTTCATTTCCATTCCCTAACTAAAGTTAGCCTCAACCAAATGTTATGAAACTTATACACAATGCTTAATACCACAAAATACAGATCAAGTTTGAATTTTGGTGGTGTCACTTTTACTGTTCTAAAGTTATGCCCCTTTACAAATGGAATAATTGCTGAATTTTTTGTTTCCGTTCTCTACCTTCAGTTTGCCTCAACGAAATGTTATAAAACTTATACACAATACATATAACCACAAAACTCAGATCAAGTACAAATTTGAGTAGCGTCACTTTTACTGTTCTTCAGTTATGTCCCTTTCAAGGTTACCGCTGGCGTTCACCATTTTCGCATTTTGCAAAAAAATAAAAATTGTGGCGATTAAAATTCATCATTTGCGAAAGAATTTGGCGAAAGAAATATATATAATGATTTGATTTCATCCATTTTATTTATTTTTCGTTTTGGCGACGCACGTGTTTCAAGCATATTTTTACGTCTCAACTTTTTCATTTACGATGGTCCGGAAAAGAAAACTGTCGTTATGAAGAAATATATTCAACAGGTTGGGAACAACTCCTCAAATAAGTAACCCTTCAATGTAATGACTATCCCTTAAATCAGGGATCAATTTCAAGTGATAAAAAAAAAATGTTTTGTTGTAAAAACCACTTTTTAGTACAAAAGGGCACATATTCATATCATTTGAAGAAACTTTTCCCAAAGAACTATACAACTATCTGGTATTATATGGTCAAAACATGTCCAAGAATTTTGTAATATTCCTGGACTTATACATCATGTACATGTATCTTCTTTATTTTAAAAAATAAGTGGACCCCTCTTTAAGAAAAGTTGTTCCAAATATAATGAATTTTTCCCCGTTTAAGTTAAAAAAAAGCTAAATTTTTCTTTTTACTTTTCTACAACAGCAAAATGATCCCTTGTCTGAGGGACAGTCCCTTATTTAAGGGATATCCCACATTTGGAGGGTTGTTCCAAACCTGTTGAAAAGTAAGAAAAGTCTCTGCCTTTAGTCTTTATCCTTCAACTGGAAGGGAAATGTATATCCGATAAACTTTTGAAGTCAAAATTATGATGTCTATATTGCTATTTTTATAGTATCTTTTAAAAAGTAAATGGGGGGGGGGGGGGTTAGAAAGAAGGAACATTTTAAACGAAAAATATATTTATGTAAGTTGGCGAAAAAAATAATTGACTCGGGGAAACCCTGCCCTTTATAACTTTATATGATATGCTAGCGGGGGCATCATCTGTGTCCCATAGACATATTCCCCATTTATTTGATTTTGCATATATATATGTACAGGTACGACTCAAATAGACACCAAGTCTGACTTAATAATAGATTATAGAACAAGTTTCCAAATCGACAGCAGATTCTATGCACCTCTAATCAGTGTCCAGTTCTTATATAAATAATTAGGATTTTTTTTTCAGAGTTATGATACATCATATTGAAGCTGGAAGACATGACTTTCAAAATGACCTAAAAGAAATACTTCGTGATTTGTTGTTGACTTCTAGAACAGTGGAAGAAATGAGGTTCACAACAATGCTGGAGAAGTTTTGCAGAATGTGTAACCTAAAGGGAAGGTAAATTCTTTAAAAAATATGGTGAAAATAAATTTTGACCATTACTATCATGACTATTGACAAGACTGTTTCTTTAACCACTTTGTGCTTAACCTTAACATACTGCAGAATGAGGACTG
The DNA here is from genome assembly GCF_965363235.1 of Mytilus galloprovincialis. Classification (NCBI taxonomy): domain Eukaryota; kingdom Metazoa; phylum Mollusca; class Bivalvia; order Mytilida; family Mytilidae; genus Mytilus; species Mytilus galloprovincialis. The sequence continues at coordinate 61,665,238 of NC_134844.1, forward strand.
ACTTTTCAGGGTTTTTTTCACATTGCTGGACTATTGTGTTACAATACATGTACATACATGTAAAACCAGTAAGATATTGTTTTTTTTAAATTGAGAATAGCAGCTAAGATTCCTTACGAACATCTTGCTACAACAAGAAATGAAACAACATGAGCAAGCTTAATTAGTGGAATGAAAATGTTATTTCTTTAAAATTTTGAAATTCAGACAGACATGATACAATGTATATGTAACACTTCCAAAAGTGTCAATCTCCCCAACAATGCCCAAACATGTCCTCAAAATCCTAAATGATCCAAACGTGTTCAATTATTATTATTTGCAAAGCGTGTCCGCTTTAAAACACCAGAACATCTCAAAACTTTTAGCAATAATATGTCCTCAGTAAAGGCAATAACTTTTATGGCAATTTAATAATTTTTGAAAACATGATTAAAGACGTCTGGTTTTGGTTGCAGGATTCTAAAACAGATCAAACGACATCTGGAGGAAATAAAGGTATTCTGTTTGGTAAAGACCAATGCCCAAGACATGGAACATTATCCTGTCTATCCACAGTGAAAGATGATATCAATGACTTCTGCTTTCAAATAGACACCAGATAAGAATAAGAATGGCACAATAAAAATGCGTTTTGCTTGCAGTGGTTTTATTGATTCAGCCATGCTAAGTTGAAGACATATCATGAAACTTATAATGTGTTTTTATGATTTGTGGAATCTTTCTACACCATTTTAATCATGTTAATCATCAACTGCCAACTTTTGACATTTTATTTGCCCTTGAATTTAGAAAAGATTGGACGAACAACCCTTTTATTTTAGATATACACTTGCATATAGTTCCTTTGTAAATCAAAATTTATAATGATTTACTATTTATGAATTATTTTGAAAAAGTATTTTTACATCAATTGAATCAGTTGATAAGAATTTTGTTTTATATAAGTATCTTATGCTTGTGTAAGTTGTTATTCAACGAAATTTGGGTCAACATGTGTATTAATAGATCTAAGTTGATTCCCACACTTTTTTGAAATGGTATAACTCCAATTCTTTCAATTGGCAAGTAAGAGTCAGTATGATTATCAAATGTCATGATTTTCAAATAATTACACTCAAAGGTGTAAGTATTAATTGGAAACAACCCCAGTCTTAATTCACCACAGTTAATATCTCATGACCTGTTGTACCACCATTTATTAAAAAAAAATCTGACAGAGTCTAAAATTGACATATCAATATGTAAATATATCAATATTTGCATCAATATTGTGAAATTCCCTACATTTGGACAATTACACAGAAATTTTATAGTAAGATTGGAAATGAAAAGAGAAAAAAAAAGTATGGTTAGAAGAATATCAGACTAGCTATGAATATGGCTGGATCACAACATTGACAATGCTTTGATTAGCATAAGTTTGTGCAACGCGGTTTGTTAATTTGCAACGCATAATTTAACTCTTGGTTGCTTAGTGGCAAATATGTCATGCATACTTAGAATGAACATAAAAATTGTAATTGATTAGTTTTGTACAGTTAAATTTATCGTTTATTAATTATAAGTGAACTTTTTTTGCACAAATATACCCCAGTGATGCCAAACGTTAAATATCTTAATAATATAGGAGGGTATCGCATGGCCTGCTTCCTACATAAATGGTATCTGGGCTATTATCATGATTATATAGTTACTGTCCCATTTTAACAACAACAAAACAAAACTACTGTTCCTTTATTAATATTGATTGGATTTGTAAACAACATATATGTGAATACGAATCAATATTTAATAATGCTCGACAGGTTTAAGTGATTTAAAAATATTGACACGATAAGCATTCATAAACAATGGATGTTTTCACTTCATATAGACACATTTTGGTGTGTTTTTTAAGTGGACAACAACAACAACAACAACAACAATACTTTATTTTAAGAGGGTTACACAGTTAGCTATATAACTAATCTTCCCTGAGGCCCTCATCATGAGAAATCAAACAAAATGCAAACATATACATTGCATACATTAGTATAAAAAGTCAAGTATGATAATAATGTTTAATACAACTTGATAAAATGTGATGAAAAAAATAAACATGATGACATGATCAGTTTTTAATATTATTGATATAGCTAGGTTGATTTCAATAAATGATCTGTTATTTTGTATTTGAAAGAATTAACATTTGTAATATTTCTTAACGGTATTGGCAAATTATTCCACAAGAATGGTCCAGAATACATAAAAGATTTTTTGAACAATTCTGTTTTTGGTTTAGGGAGTATGAGGTTTCCTTGAACAGCATTTCTCAAGGGGTATGGATTTCTGTCTGAAACATAATGAAACTTGTTAGTAAGATATGATGGGGCATCATTTTTAATGCACTTAAATGTCATCACTAACTTATGATATTTTATTCTCTGTTCAACTGTCATCCAGTTTAAATGTTTGAATAAGGGTGCAGAAGGAGCGAATGGGTCTGTTTCTAGTATTAATCTAGCAGCCCTCTTTTGTAATTTTAATATCCTTTTTAAACCCTCACTGCTACAACTACTCCACACTATACAACAATAATCAATTAGTGGCAAGATATAACCATTATAGAATAATTTTCTGCAGTCTAGATTTAGAAATTTTTTAATCTTTAATAGTAGATATAGTCTAGATGATATTTTTGAGCAGATCACATCAATTTGGTTTGTCCATGTGAGGGAAGGGTCAATTTTAATGCCTAAAAGACTTTCACATGTGGAAGATTGTATCACTTGATTGTTAATAGTTAAACAACTCTCATTGTAATGTGGCATTGCTCTTTGCTTCGTTCCAATAATCATATATTTTGTTTTATTTTTATTGATGAACATATTGTTATCATTGCACCATTCCTCTACACCATGTAAATCTTCTTGTACCTTTGACTGTAGAGTTTGATAACAATTACCAGAAAGATGTAAAGTTGAATCATCGGCATATAAATCAGTGCAACAATTTTGCATATAAATAGGAAGGTCGTTTATGTATAATATAAACAGAAGGGGGCCTAATATGGAGCCTTGGGGGACACCATACTTGATATAAAGTTTTTCAGAATGAGCATTACCAATTTGTACTTGTTGAGTTCTTTCATTCAAATATGATTTAAAAAAAGAAACAGCAGTATTATCAAATCCATAAATTTCAAGTTTTTTACAGAGAATATCATGATCTACTACATCAAAAGCTTTCTTAAAATCCAACAGGACTGCTAAGTTGATATTACCATCATTCATATCCTGTATCCATTTATCTATGATATTGATAAGGGCAGTTTGGCAAGAGTGTTCTTGTCGAAACCCAGACTGTGCTGGGTGTAAAAGATCTAATCTTTTTAGGTAGTCATACAAATGTTTTGAAACATGCTTTTCTAAAAGTTTTGATAAAACGGGAAGTACAGAAATTGGTCTATAATTTGTTGCCATGAATTTTTCACCAGCTTTAAAAACAGGGGTTACTCTTGCATTCTTTAGAACACTGGGTAATGTACTTGTATCTATTATTCTGTTAAAAATGTAAGTTAAAGATGACGTTATGAAAGGAGCACTCAATTTTAAAATTTTTGGTCCTATGTTATCAGATCCGGTGGATTTATTAATGTCAAGTTTGATCATCTCATTAAATAGACCATTTATTGTGACTGGTGGAATTGAAAATTTTACTTGTTCTGACTTAGTAAATTTCTTTTGTACAAATTGATTTAATTTTGCATAATCATGAGTTTTGCTCATACATCTGTCAGTCCTCAGGTTTTCAACACAAGATGTAAAAAACTTATTACTGTGCTTATCCAGTGACCTTTGGGGTATCACAATAGCAATGGCCAAAACAGTTTACCAAATTGCAGTTAGATTTCTTCTCCAACTAACTGATCAACTGGTAAAATGTTTTAGCAGATTGCTCAAGTGAAATGTTGTTAGTATGAAGTGAGTGCTGTGAAATCAAAAGTAATACTTACCATCCAGATCCAGTTAGTTGATACCTTTGTCAATTGTTTCAAACACAAAAATGACTTACTATAGTATGAGTCACTGAATAAGAAGGTCTAATTTTGACATGGAAACTTCTATCATGAATATTATTATAGATAGAGATAAACTGTAAACAGCAATAATGTTCAACAAAGACAGATCTACAAATAAGTCAACTTTACCAAAATGGTCAGTTGACCCCTTAAGGAGTTATTGCCCTTTATAGTCAATTTTTAACCATTTTTCGTAAATTTTTGTAATCTTTTACAAAAATCTTCTCCTCTGAAACTACTTAGACAAATTTAACCAAACTTGTCCACAATCATCATAAGGGTAACTCGTTTCAAAAATGTGTTTGATGACCCCGCCCGCGAACCAAGATGGCTGACATGGCTAAAAAATAGTACATAGGGTAAAATGCAGTTTTTGGCTCATATCTCTGAAACCAAAGCATTTAGAGCAAATCTTGCAGGATAAAATTGTTCATTAGGTCAGGATCTATCTGCCCTGAAATTTTCAGACCAATCAGGCAACACGTTGTTGGGTTGCTGCCCCTGAATTGGTAATTTTAAGAAAATTTTGCAGCTTTTGGTTATTATCGTGAATATTATTATAGATAGAGATAAACTGTAAACAGTAATAATGTACTGCAAAGTAAGATCTACAAATAAGTCAACATGACCAAAATTGTCAATTGACCCCTAAAGGAGTTATTGCCCTTTATAGTCATTTTTTTACAATTTTCATAAATTTTGTAAATTTTTGTAATTTTTTACAAAATATTTTCCACTGTAACTACTGGGCCAAGTTCATTATAGATAGAGATAATTGTAAGCAGCAAGAATGTTCAGTAAAGTAAGATCTACAAACACATCACCATCACCAAAACACAATTTTGTCATGAATCCATCTGTGTCCTTTGTTTAATATGCACATAGACCATGGTGAGGGACACAGGCTCTTTAGAGCCTCTATTTATGGTTGTGTAACCAATGAAAGGCAAATATTTCATACAAGAATAGAAGCCAAATATTTCATTGGATTACAGTTTATGTTAAGGAAAATTTTACCCCAAATTGTACCTTGTCCTATAAACATTAAGGAAGATCAAAATCAGTGACAAGAAAAGCATGAACAAAAAACCTCACAAAAATATTTAGCCCTTGACATATTTAAAATCCATGAAATATTGTAACCACCTTAAATAACTGATTAAAACAAGATCGCAATCGATTGACTCGACCTAAATTATCAAATCCTGGTACCCTGTATATGAAAATGATGAAAGGTTAATTTTGAAAATGGTTCTTTTTGTAGTATAGGATTGGTCGAGGAAACCATGATCAAGGATGTACGTGTTGTGGCAGTTCCAGACTTAACTTTCATAATTTCATCAAATGAAATGCTTGATGTAACGGATGTAACACAGATACAGATAATGACAGTTGCAGAGGTACTTCTTCATATATAAATAAAGTAAAAAAATTTCAGGCTTGTGTGTCAACAATTAATTTTCATTTCCAATGTATGCAGATTTCTTAAGTCTAGTCTTGTAAGTGCTCTCCTGTGTACTATTCTTGCCAAATATTTAAAGAATTTATATCGAAGGTTTATATCAGATGGCTTAAAATTTCTCCACTGATTTTTTTCAAAAAACTAAAATCCATGAACATGTACCATGAAAATATAAACTATGTATCAGATATCAGAATGCAATTTTTACTCAACTGGCCCAAAGGGCCAAGTGAGCTTTTCTCATCACTTGGCGTCCATCGTCGTCGTCGTCCCTTAACTTTTACAAAAATCATCTCCTCTGAAACTACTGGTCCAAATTAAAGCAAACTTTGCCTAAATCATCCTTAGGGTATCTAGTTATAAAAAAACTATCCGATGACCCCGCCCATCAACCAAGATGGCCACCATGGCTAAAAATAGAACATGGGTGTAAAATGCAGTTTTTGGCTTATATCTCTGAAACTAAAGCATTTAGAGCAAATCTGACATGGGGGTGAATATGTTCATCAGGCCAAGATCTATCTGCCCTGAAATTTTCAGATGCATCAGACAATCCGTTGTTGGGTTGCTGCCTCTGAATTTGTAATTTTAAGGAAATTTTGCAGTTTTTGGTTATTATCTTGAATATTATAATAGATCAGTCAGGGCCATTACTTAAACAAGTAACAATTAAAATTACCTATACAAGTAATGTTGAAAACGAGGCTAATTTAAATATAACTTATATAAGTTATTTTTCTAAATATTATTTTTATAGGTGTTTAAGAATACAGATTTTACTAGCTTTAAATAATTTTCACAGTTATCTGGTTATTTTTCCCTTGATATATAAAAACTAATTCTTCAGAAACACTAATTAACTTTCCAATGCACTTATCTTTCATAACGACGCTTCTGGGTCAAAGATTGGTCTCTTGGGACTATTAAATTATCATTTTCCTCTAAAATCTTGAAGGTAGACTGATATAAATAGATTGATACTTGTGAATTAATTAAGACCTGAAGTTATTTATAATTTGTAACCTAATTCAATTATGTGCCTTTAATAGGTAAGTGTAATTGCTATTTTTTTTCAAAAATGTTAAAAATAACTTATTCAAATAATATTTTTGTCATTATTTTCAAAGTAACCCTTTATCTCTATACTCCTCTCAAATCTGATAAATTCTTTATTTTATCATATAAAATGGTGTTTTAAAAATCATGAAAACTACATTTAGTCTATGTTTCTATTGAAAATTAAAATAACTCTATTAAGTAATTTTATTATTTTTAAAATAAAAAATTACTTATATATTAGGTAATTAAAAAAAATAACTTGTTTAAGTAACGCCCCTGACTGATAGATAGAGATAAACTGTAAACAGAAAAATTGTTCAGCAAAGTCATGAAAGTAAGCTCTACAAATAAGTCAAACATGACAAAAATTGTCAATTCACCCCAAAAAGAGTTATTGCCCTTTAAAGTCATTTTTTCACAATTTTTCGTAAATTTTTATACGACCGCAAAAAAAATTTGTGGTCGTATATATATATATATATATTGGTATGACGTCGTCGTCGTCCGAAGACCGATTGGTTTTCGCACTCTAACTTTAGTTTAAGTGAATGGATCTCTATGAAATTTTACCATAAGGTTCAATACCACAAAAGGAAGGTTGGGATTGATTTTGGGGATTATGGTACCAACAGTTAAGGAATTAGGGGCCAAAAATAAGCATTTTTGTAACTCCCTGACATAACTTGTGTGTTAGTGTATGGATCTCTCTTGAAATTGTACCAAAAGGTTCCATATCACAAAGGGAATGTTTGGATTGATTTTGGGGGTAATTGCCTTAAAATTTTAGGAATTAGGGGCTAAAAAAGGGGCAAAAAACAAGCATTTTTCTAGTTTCATGACAATAACTTGTGTGTAAGTGTATGGATCTTTCTGAAATTGTACTGCAAGGGTCCATATTACAAAGGGAAAGCTGGAATTGAGTTTGGGGGTAATTTCCCAAAACGTTTAGGAATAAGGGGCCAAAAATGGGCCAAAAATAAGCATTTTTCTAGTTTCCAGACAATAACTTGTGCAAGTGTATGTATCTCTCTGAAATTGTACTGGAAGGTTCCATATCACAAAGGGAATGTTTGGATTGATTTTGGGGGTAATTGCCTCAAAATTTTAGGAATTAGGGGCCAAAAAAGGGGCAAAAAACAAGCATTTTTCTAGTTTCATGACAATAACTTGTGTGTAAGTCTATGGATCTTTCTGAAATTGTACTACAAGGTTCCATATCACAAAGGGAAAGCTGGAATTGAGTTTGGGGGTAATTGCCCAAATGTTTAAGAAAAGGGGGCCAAAAATAAGCATTTTCCTAGTTTCCAGACAATAACTTGTGTTCAAGTTATGGATCTCTCTGAAATAATACTGCAAGGTACCATACCACAAAGGGAAGGCTGGGATTGATTTTGGGGGTAATTGCTTCAAAATTTTAGAAATTAGGGGCCAAAAAGGGTAAAAAAACAAGAATTTTTCTAGAGTCAGGACAATAACTTGTGTGTAAGTGTATGGATCTTTATGAAATTGTACTACAAGGTTCCATATCACAAAGGGAAAGCTGGGTTTGAGTTTGGGGGTAATTGCTTTAAATGTTTAGGAATATGGGGCCAAAAAGGGGCCAAAAAAACAAGCATTTTTCTAGTTTCCAGACAATAACTTGTGTTCAGGTGTATAGATCTCTATGAAATTGTACTGCAAGGTACCATACCACAAAGGGAAGGCTGGGATTGAGTTTGGGGGTGATGAATCATAAGGGGGTTCACAAAATAAGGGGGGGGGGATTTTTTTTTACTTTTTTTTACTTTAAAATTTTCCATTTTAAATTGGTTATTTCTGATTTATATATAAAAGCAAATGATAATGATATGGTTTGAATAGGTAAATTAAAAAATTTTTTAGTTCTTAGAGCACATTCTGTGTCAGAAACCTATGCTATGTCAAATATTTAATCACAATCCAAATTCAGTGCTGTATCAAGCTTGAATGTTGTGTCCATACTTGCCCCAACTGTTCAGGGTTCGACCTCTGCGGTCGTATCAAGCTGCGCCCAGCGGAGCATTTTATTGTAGTCTTTTACAAAAATCTCCTCTGAAACTACTGTGCCAAATTAAACCAAACTTGGCCTAAATTATGCTTAGGGTATCTTCTTTAAAAAATGTATCTGATGACTACACCCATTGACCAAGATGGCTGCCATGGCTAAAAATAGAACCTGGTGGTAAAATGCAGTTTTTGGCTTATATATCTGAAACTAAAGCATTTAGAGCAAATCTGAGAAGGAGTAAAATTGTTCATCAGGTACAAATCTTTCTGCCCTGAAATTTTCAAATGCATCAGACAACCTGTTGTTGGGTTGCTGCCCCTGAATTGTTAATTTTAAGGAAATTTTGCAGTTTTTATATGCCCGTTTACGGGTCGTATTATGGTATACCGTTGACCGTCTGTCCGTCAGTCCTTCGTCAACATGTCGGACATTAACTCAAAAAAACTTTAACCAATATGCATGAAACTTTGGTGAATTGTTTATATCTATTGACGTGAGCTCCCTTTCATTTTTTATAAATTTCAGAATTACCGTTTCCGAGTTTTGGGGTTTTATTCATATAACCAATTCCAAGTTCTTTGGCTACATTTATTCAGAAACCTATAATATGTCAAATATTTAATTACAATCCAAATTCAGACCTGTATCAAGCTTGAATATTGTGTCCATTTTTGCCCCAACTGTTCAGGGTTGGACCTCTGGGGGCGTATCCAGCTGCGCTCAGCGAAGCAGTTTATTGGTTATAACCTTGAATATTATAATAGAAAGAGATAAACTGTAAACAGCAAAGTAAGCTCTACAAATAAGTCACCATGATCAAAATTGTCAATTGACCACTTCAGGAGTTAATCTTCTACAAAAATTTTCTGCTCTGAAACTACTGGGCCAAGCTCATTATAGATAGAGATAACTGTAAGCAAGAATGTTTAGTAAAGTAAGTTCTACAAACAAGTCACTGACACAAAAACAGAGAGTTTTGTCATGAATTCTATTCTTGTCTTAAAAAATGTAGAGTGTCCTATGTTTAATATGCACTGCAACACATAGACCAAGGTGAGCAACACCGGCTCTTAAGAGCCTCTAGTTATTATTGCGATATTAAACCAGTCAAATTATTTGTATAAAGAAACCTTGCAATAATTTCTGAATGTACAGTAGTTATTAATTATGAATTAGTGGGTCCTATATGGTTTTCCTTGTTCTTAGGTTAAAGTTTCAACCAATGATTCATTAGTTGATCAAAAGATTCATGATACTAGACAAAAACCAGAGGCTATTGATAAGGAGACACTTCAAACTATGGATCCATCAAAGATAAGAGGATTTAGCCAACATGTTGGACAGCTGATCATTGGACTAGGCAATTCTTGCTTCATAAAACAATGTCTTGGCCTTTTGCTCCATGAGACAAAGGTAATGTTAATATATAGCTTATTGATTAAAATGTTTCGATCAACTCTTAAATGATCAATACTTTCAGTCCAGTAAAATTAATGATCCCTTTTGATAGATAAATGATATTTTCTATAAAATTGCATTACTATCAGTACAAATCAGTTTAGTTATTTGGATGCCCTGCCCCGATGTCATGGTCTAGCGACTTCGTATTAATTGTCAATGCTGCTGTCCCTCAAATTGTCTTTTTCAGAATTTTCTGCTGACAGCAAGACATTTCTCTGTGTCAGCAGTTTATTATACCCCACACAACAAATAAGGACTTACTATGTAGATGTGCATATCGACAGCAAATTACGATTTTTTTTTGTAGGAGTTATGCCCCTTTAACTTAGAATTTTGGCCAAAATATACTACTGCAACAGTTTGTCATCCCAACTTCTCTGAAACCACACAACAGAATTTCATGAAACTTTGTAGATAATAAGGACTTACTATGTACATGTGCATATCGACAGGAAATTACGATTTTTTTTTTTTGTAGCAGCTATGCCCCTTTTACTTAGAATTTTGGCCAAAATATACTACTGCAACAGTTTGTCATCCCAACTTCTCTGAAACCACACAACAGAATTTCATGAAACTTTGTAGATAATAAGGACTTACTATGTAGATGTGCATATCGACAGGAAATTACGATTTTTTTTTTTGTAGAAGTTATGCCCCTTTAACTTAAAATTTTGGCCAAAATATACTACTGCAACAGTTTGTCATCCCAACTTCTCTGAAACCACACAACAGAATTTCATGAAACTTTGTAGATAATAAGGACTTACTATGTAGATGTGCATATCGACAGGAAATTACGAATTTTTTTTTGTAGGAGTTATGCCCCTTTAACTTAGAATTTTGGCCAAAATATACTACTGCAACAGTTTGTCATCCCAACTTCTCTGAAACCACACAACAGAATTTCATGAAACTTTGTAGATAATAAGGACTTACTATGTAGATGTGCATATCGACAGGAAATTACGATTTTTTTTTTTGTAGAAGTTATGCCCCTTTAACTTAAAATTTTGGCCAAAATATACTACTGCAACAGTTTGTCATCCCAACTTCTCTGAAACCACACAACAGAATTTCATGAAACTTTGTAGATAATAAGGACTTACTATGTAGATGTGCATATCGACAGGAAATTACGAATTTTTTTTTGTAGGAGTTATGCCCCTTTAACTTAGAATTTTGGCCAAAATATACTACTGCAACAGTTTGTCATCCCAACTTCTCTGAAACCACACAACAGAATTTCATGAAACTTTGTAGATAATAAGGACTTACTATGTAGATGTGCATATCGGCAGGAAATTACGATTCAATTTTTATTGTAGGAGTTATGCCCCTTAGAACTTTTTTGGCCCAATTATACTACTGCAACAGTTGAAACTTTGTAGTTTATGAGGACATTATATGTTAATTGTGCATATCCACAAGAAAATTTTTATCAGTTGACTTTTGTAGAGTTATGAGTCTTTGAACTTAGGAATCTGGTGAGATTTTGTTTGTTAAGTGACAATGTGGGGGTGTGGGGTATGTGAGGTTCTTTAATTTTTTTATTAAAATTATTTTTAGGGTTTCCCCTTAGCAAATCATGGACTTTGCAAGGGGGAGGGGTATCATTTTTGTGGAGCAAGATCACTGGGTACTTCTACTTTTTTTCCAGTGTGCTATATTCACAAATATCAGAACTTTAAAGTGTCTTTTATACCATCTCTTGGGCAGGTAACAAGTAACTTTCTAGTGGTATACTAATTAAGTATAACTGATTTTTCTTTTCAGATACTGATAACATGCCTGTCTACATCACCCAGGTATTGTAATCATATCAAAGATAAATTAGGTCCAGAAGACAAAGCTACTCTGCATTTCATTGGACCTTATGATATATTAAAGGCAAGGGAGAGGAGCCAGCTGATAAAAGCTTTTCTACGTTTAGGAAACCGACAAAGATTAGGAATACCTATGCTGTGTCAACTATTTAATCACAATCCAAAGGAGTAAGTTCGGTAAGTGCCATATTTGGCCCCAATGATAAAGTTCATGGTTACAAGACAATAATTGTTTTAAGTTGCCTTAAAGACATGTGAAAAAGTTAAACAGAGCTGTTTTTGTCAAAGTTTAATTCTAACACAACGATTTTTACATTCGAAAACGGTCAAGATAAGGAATTTTGGTGAAATTTGACAAAATCAGCAGGATTTCAACCAAATAAAGGACCAGGAAACATAGAGCAGGCGTCGACAAGCCTAATATTCAAATAAGACATGTTAAATGTCTTCACAAACATTATTTTAAAAGATCTTTGTTGTCGACGTATGCGTTCTATGTTTCCTGTCAAATAATCTTTGGAAATTTACCCATTTTCATTGATTTTGTCGTGAAAAATCAATACGAGTACAACTTGTGACGTCATAATGAAACGCAGAAACGTAAAATTATAAACAAAATGGCTTATATCCTATCTAGTCAATGTATTAGCTATAATTTATCGTGATATTGGTCAATAAATCCGAATTTGAAATTTACGCTAAAAAAGTGGGCCATTTTAGGACCTTATCGAACACACTCCTTTAGAGCTGAATCCAGCTTGAATGTTGTGTCCATACTTGCCCCAACCATTCAGGGTTCAACCTCTGCGGTCGTATAAAGCTGCGCCCTGCTGAGCATCTGGTTGTGTTTTGGTCTGTTTTTCTTATACTGTATGCAATAGGTCTACTATATTTGATGTTTAGAATGGTTGTAAGTTTGAGAAGTATTCATGCTAACATATTTTTCAAATTTTTGTCTTCTTTTATAAAAATCTTCTCTGAAACTACTAAGACAAATTTTAACCAAACTTGGCCACAATCATCGCATGCATCATTAATGTATTTACTTAAAAAAACAACAAACATGGCTGACATGTTGGAGAGCGTGCTTTATGATTGATATACCCATAGACTTAAGTGAGCAACACAGGCTCTTTAGAGCCTCTTCTTGGTCATGCTTTAAGATATTTATTTGATAATAGGTTTATGTAGTTTTAAAGAGACAGGTTACAGATCAGGTACACTGTTTTCACTGTCTAATGATCTTGTGCCGAGTTATTGGCCGTGGAAAAATTCAGTCAAATAATTAGTTTCCACACCTTTTTTCATTGGTCCTGAAAATATTGACTTGGTGTTTGTTAAAAAAGTTTGCACCATGACAAGTTATATAGATCCAGTAGAGCGTTTTGAAAATGATTTTGTTCCATTTATACAGTGAGGAATATGTATTCCCATACAACACTCTTGGAATGCTTGTTGCTTCTAAGGCTATAAAATCAAATTTAGTTTACAATGAATTACTTTTTTATTTTAGATATATTTTACATTACTCCATATAAGTTTAAACCATGTTCGTAGCCTAGGACCTGGTGTTGCAGATATGAAAGAAGTTGATAAGCACAGAGCAACTATATATTATTCAGAGTCAAAAGATATCCTTGTAAAAGATGATAGAAATAGTTTGATTCAGTCAATAATGAGATTAAACAATTAGTGCACATTATATGATAAAATATTCATTGATATTTGCTTCACATTAGAATTTGTATAGATAGATGATTTAAAAGTGGTAATGTATTTAGATACTGGGATAAAATGAACCACAGCCTGCTAATTAAAAACTTCATGAAAGGGGCAAAAATATGATTTTTATTTTTTTTCAATCATTTAATAACAAAAATGAAATAGTGAAATAATAACTAGGTATAAGCAGCTGTTTTTGTTTAAATTTGTAAATATAAGCTAAGAAACATCACCATTTTCACTGACAAGTTATTCACTTGCAAGTGAATAAGTCGAACTATTTCAGTGTATTCATGTGACCTTCAATTTAATCCCTTATCTATAGATGGTAGGCCATGAACTAGCATCTTCGCTTGCCAAGGGTTACCCGTTCTCTTCACCCTTGGCGGATAAAATTTCGGAAACACAAGGTAAGGATTTTTAACCGGATTTTTGTGACAAAAATGTCGGTTATTGATTTGGGGATGCTCGGGGGTGGGCAGGCGGGCGGCAATCAAATGTTGTCCGTGCACTAACTCATGAACCATTCAACCAAAGCTTTTCAAATTTTAATATGTTGTTACTGATGACAAAATAGAGTTCAAGTTCAATAATGACGATTTTGACTTTTACCGTTCAAGAGTTATGGCTCTTGAAAGATCGTAAAATGGTGTTTCCATTCACGTTGTTGCATTTACTCACAAACCATTCAATCTAAGCTTTTCAAATTTTAATATGCTGATACTGATGACAAAATAGAGGTCAAATTTGATATTGACGATTTTCACTTTCACCAATCATCAGTAATGGTTCTTGTGATATTGCCAGGACACAAATAAATGCTAATAAATCTGGTTTGCTGTCGTTGTGACAGCCTCTTGTTATTGGTTGCAGTCGAAACTCGCTGCATCCAATCAAAAAGCGCCTATAACATGAACACGTGTAAATGTAAGACGTGTTTGTAAACAGTTGCCACATGTTTATTGTGCAACAAGTCTTTACATCCCTAAACATATGAAAATATTAATTGACAACTTGAAGGTTTTTAATCAACTATTAGAAGTTCCTGTGTGTATGTCTCATGCACAAATGCATGAATGTTGACATATATTTTTCGTTTCCGGCTTTACCAAGTGTGTAGAATCTACATGTTTTTACCTCCAAATTGAAGAGTTCAAGTTCTACCATTGGTCAAGAATAATGTATTTGGAATGGGTGTGACTTTAATCTTCCAATAGATGGCGCAACATTGTTATCACAAATCTTGACTCAATCCACCAAGGGTGAAGAGAACGGGTGTTGATGGTAACCTTTGGCTAGCGAAGATAATGAACTAGGCGTTTTCACTAATTAAAAGGAAAATAATGTCAACATTGAAATTGTCATCTTCGTCATCGTCTGAATACTTTTAGTTTTCGCACTCTAACTTTAGTAACAGTGAATAGAAATCTATGAAATTTTAACACAAGGTTTATGACCACAAAAGGAAGGTTGGAGTGATTTTGGGAGTTTTGGTCCCAAGATTTTAGGAATAAGGGGCCAAAAAAGGGCCCAAATAAGCATTAATCTTCGTTTTCGCACAATAACTTTAGTATAAGTAAATAGAAATCAATGAAATTTAAACACAAGGTTTATGACCACAAAAGGAAGGTTGGGATTGATTTTGGGAGTTTTGGTCCCAAGATTTTAAGAATTAGGGGCCAAAAAAGGCCCAAATAAGCATTTTCTTGGTATTCGCACTATAACTTTAGTTTAAGTAAATAGAAATCCATAGTTGAAAGCAAGCTATGAAAGACCCTAATCTGATAAAAAGTAAAACCAAACAATAACCAGAAACATATGTATTAGACAAGTGCAACCACTGAATTACAGTCTTGTTACCTTGAGACAGTAAAAAAAACATAACCTCGGAATTAAAGTCTCCTGAATTTGAACAGGGTTCAACCCTCCTCTAAGCCAGGACAGTGGTTTAACATCATCACAAAATTAAACTAAAACACTAGAGACATAAAGTACTGATCTATGAGTACTCACAGTTACTGCAAGCTAGTTTCCAATTAATTGCAGCAACAACTAATGAATGAATCATGTTTGCAGACTAAAATATCAATTAGTACTGTGACTACTATTTTAATAATATATGTGAAAAGATGTCAAATGCAGTCTTTTTTTAAATGTATTGGTTAAATTTCACAAGTTAGTCATTGTTTAAAATTATTTGTTCCAATTATTGAAAGAATGCACCCATTTTGTGAAATAAGGATTATATCTTCATGATCTTGTCAATGAAGAACTTGTGTCAAATGCATTCCTGATTACAAAATTAATATTATTACCAATCATATCTGAGTATATAAAAATCCAAAATTTAAAACCTACCACAAACACATTATGTCCACTCTATTTTGTTTATTTGCTTAAGCTATATCAAATGGTGTCTGCCATGTTGGATTGTAGCAGAAAACTATCTGCCTAGATTTTTAAAGAAATGTGCAATTTTTTAAAAGAAGAATGTTTAATTCATTCCTTAAACTTTTTCTAAATGAAGAACATGGTGTCTTCTGTCATGTTTTTTACAAATACAGAAATTTAAGTTAATTATGTATGCACTTTTTGCTTTTAGGTCTATCAACAAGTGCAAACCATCTTGAATAGTGTAAACTCGAAACAAATGTATTGAATTTTACTAATGGAAGTAAAAAATGTTTTAATTTTTTCAATTATATTATCTTACTGGGTTTTACTGTGAGTTTTAAGTTTGCTTGTGAGCAGGACAATGAAATAAATCTACACTACCAAGAAATTGTATCTTAAACTTAATAAAATCAACATGGACTAATCTAGTATCTAGAAGACCAATGTAGATTCGATATCGATACTCGACTTTTCGTATGCATGTTGTTTTGTCCACATGGCCTGAATCCTCTTTCTTGAAAATTGATGACTGAAGTTGGCTGTAACCAATTCTCATATAATCTGAAGAATGATTGTAGGTTTAAATTAATAGGCAGCAACTTTTAAAAATCAATGTAAGTGTGTTAGCCATATTAGGTGAGGTCTTATTTTAGCATAAATCAATACTTCAGTCTGTGTTAATACAAAGATGTATTTATATTTTTACATGTGGTATTCCTATCGAATGAATTTTTGAGTTACTTGCATTTGAGATATATTTATTTAAGACTATTGGATCACACATTTTTATGCTTCCTTTGCAGTTCATCTTATACATTGTTATATTAAGTCTTTTGTTTGATTGAACACATGACAAATCTTTATTTAATTTATTATAACTTTTCATGTGGTTTTATTATTTGAGTTTGATTGTCAAGTTATAGAAATTGTGTTTCTCATAAGAAGTCATATGTATATGTGTAATCTGGAGCGTTTTGACAACATAAATGTATTTAGCAGACTTTTAAAACCTGTTTTCTTTCATCCTGATGTCCTTATTCTCAATTTAAACGCACAATTAATGTGTTTATGTGAAAAAAAATCAAATAAGCAACTCGCTCTCACCCTCTTACACAACCTAACAAAGAAATAGAGTTTAGAGCATTTCTGACATAGGATAAAATTGTTTTTCAGGTCAAGATTATCTACAAACGTAACAACACATTGTTTGGTTGCTGCCCCTATAATGTAATTTTAAGGAACACCGATTTTTGCATTTTTTTATGTTGTTTATTGACGACAAACCATTTTCTATATTTGAAAATGCCTGTACCAAGTCAGGAATATGACAGTTCTTGTCCATTCGTTTTTGATGCGTTTTGTCATTTGATTTTGCCATGTGATTATGGACTTTCTGATTAGATTTTCCTCTTGAGTTCAGTATTTTTGTGATGTTGCTTTTTGGTATGATATATACTTTTTATACTGACAATGTAGACAAAGGTGTATTCCCCTTTACTATTTTTGAATTATTGGCTTCTAAACACTAATTCACTGATATTTTCCAATATCTACCAGGCCTCTTGTTTCAATTTCATCAACCTTGCAGTGCAAATGGAGTGGGAAACAAAAATCAAACATTCACTGATAGGTAAATACTAGTAGAAAAAATGTTTCTTAAAGAATAAATTTAATACAACAAATCATCTGTAAAGTGATCCACATGCTCTGTGTTGATTTTTTTTTTTATCAAAGTCAAGATTTGGTAAAATTTAGTAACAAACTCATAAGTAAATAAGCCTGCAATTAACAACCACTGAATGATATATTTATTTTTGAAAACACATTATAGAATCATAATCAATTTTAAAATGTAACATACTGGACTTAGATAAGTATATATTAAGTTCAATAATTTTAATAACATTTGAATGACATGAGATATTTTCCTGAATTTAGGTAGATTTTTGTTGTCGGAATATTTGAGATAGCATAAGCTGGCAAGAACTTTTTTGGTGTAGCTGTGATGAAAAATTGTAATTTTCATTTATGTGTTTATTATGTAGATGCATTTCCATTTCATGGACTTATACACTTCAGTCAACATGATAACTTATGCAAATCTATTCTGTTTATACATTGTACAAAAACATTTTACATTTAATTGATGCCAGTTTATTATTATATCATTATTTTTCTTTGAATAAGCTTATACATATAAACTATATTTATTGAAGTTGAATGAACTTATTTATATACACAATGAATTTATGGATTAAGATAAATTTGTAATTTTTGAATAAGCACTTATTTATTATTAATGCAGGCAACGGGTGAAATTACTTTTTATTTTGGAAATATTTTAATAGCAGATATATATATTTATAAACCGATTGAATTATTACTTTTTTTTTTTGCAGAAAATGTAATCAGTTTTTCGTGTTGATATGTAAACATTATAATTATAATTTTTATTCTTTATTATAATATTCCCATTCATGTATATGTTAAAGAAATAAACAATGTATATACTTGTAATTTTTGTTTATCATTTTGATTAATATTCTTAAAAGCAATAAAGATTAATTAAATATGAATCAAATGAATCATTCTAATTGATAATATTTGATTGACACAAGAAAATGTGGTATGATTGTCAAGGCTACCACGCTCCACCAGGGACTACATTATGTAGAAGGTCATTAACTAAAGGTTACAGGACAGTCTTTCCCAATGAGCAAACCAATCTTAGTTTTTAATTGAAAAGGAATAGAATCTGTTGCTGTTATTATTTAAAAAATCCATTTGTCTGACCCAAGTCAGTGTAATTTGTATGTCATGTTCTGATGAAGCCTTTGTTCTTCTTCTTTCATTGTCTTTTGAACTTGGTGTTACGAATAGATTTTCTATGTAATTTTAAGGGCCTGTTTATTTCTGTTACAAAACTATGATAACATGAATAGATATAAGTATAACCTTAATCTTATTCCTTGTGTTCCTTCTTGGTGTACACATTAACTGTACCTTGAAGTACTGACCAATATAATCTACAAACACCCAACCCTTGTGAGTACTAATGTATGCAACCATTAAGACTTTCAAAATGCTTTGTCTTCTTGGCATACACATTAACTGTACCTCAAGTACTGACCAATATAATCTATAAGTATCCAATCGTAGTGAATACTAAGTTGTGCAACCATAAAAATTTTAAAATGCTATGTCTGGTGGACGTACACATAAACTGTACCTCAAGTACTGACCGATATTATCTACAAACATACAACCCTTGTGAGTACTAATGTATGCAACCATTAAAACTTTCAAAATCCCCAGCCTTCTTGACATACACATGAACTGTACCTAAAGCATTGACCAATATGATCTACAAACATCCAACGCTCGTGAGTACTGAATTGTATGCAACCATTAAAACTTTGAAAATGCTTTGTTTTTTTGACGTACACATTAACTGTACCTCAAGTACTGACTGATATTATCTACAAACATGAACCGAAGTTAATATATGAATAGCGGTTTAGGGCGACCAGAGGTAAAAAACGTCAATGAATGTGTTTGGTGACCAGAAGTAACCAAAGTGAACGATTGTGTTATGTGAGCATTATAGTAAGGTGACCAGAGGTCAACATAATGAATATATGTACGAGGTGACCAGAGGTTACCAACATAAATGAGTGTGTTATTTGATCAAAGAATCATTGTAACTGGACCAGAGGTAAACATTGTCAATATGTGTTCAAGGTGAGCAGAGTTAACCTAAGACAACATATGAAGAGTGGTGTCTGATCACCTTAGTCAATATTGCTAGTGTGAACAGTGTGTTACTTGCTATATTTTTATACCCTTCCCAAATTTGTTTCTTCATGTTTTATGACATAAACTACATTTGTAAAAAATTTTGGGTCATGGATTTTGAATTAATGTAATCACTCCTTTTGTAATAGCAACGTTGACAGTTTTGTGAACTTCTGATGAACAGACTCTACAGGCGAAAGGACTCAGTCTAACATGTATCAGGGGAAACGAGTACCAATTAATGTTAACGTTAAGTAGACACAGCCTGTTGGAAAGTTTTATTGTAATTTCTATGATAGAAAAAAAGAAGAATATTGTTCCAATCAAGGGCCCTTAAAGTACACATAAAAAATGCATCATGATTTGTATATGCATTTATCGGTTAGAAAGCAAAATTAAATTTGAAGGTCCCATCCAAAGGGTGAAAATAGAGGAAGCAAAAGGAGGTGTTCCACGCGGAATATTTGTATTTTATGAACTCTTACGTACGGTGACCTATAGTTGATAATGTCTGTGTCATTTTGGTCTTTTGTGAATAGTTGTCTCATTGGCAATCCGTTGAAAGTTTGCAAATATCCTTATGACCAAATTACACGGATGATAAATATTCACCATTTGTTACGTTGCCGTGTTCTAAGCGTATACATGCAGGTCATGAATTAATTTGTTGAATGAAATCAAATTGGAGCTTATAATTCTTCTATACAACAAGTATTGTTGACCTATTGCTTATAGTTTAAGAAAAATTGACCAAAACACAAAAAATTAACCTGAGCAATGAACCGTGAAAATGAGATCAAAGTCAATTAAACCTGCGAGACTTTATTTAGAATATCGTTGATCATCTCAACGAGATTGATTTTCTCGCTTGAACCGGGACGGCGAAATCGAGAAAGGCAATCGAGTTGAGATGACCAATGATAATCTGTTTATAGCTATTCTAGCAACGCCACGTGCCTGCTTAGTTTTTAGCTATAATTTTCCTTCTCAAGCAAGTAGCACGAACTGAAAAATTATCACAAAAAAAGATCAAAGGCAAAATGCACAAAATAGCGATAATGACAAATACATAATGATATATTTGCATACAACAAATAATAATATTAACGGTACCAATTTTCTTGCACCAGATGCGCATTTCGACAAAACATGTCTCTTCAGTGATGCTCGTGGCCAAAATATTTGAAATCAAAAGCTTATATAAAAGATGAAGAGCTATAATCCAAAAGGTCCAAGAAGTATAGCCAAATCCGTTGACCTATTGCATATAGTAATAGAAAAAAAGACCAAAACTCAAAACACTTAACTGTAACCACTGAACCATGAAAATGAGTTCAAGGCCAATTGACACCTGCCAGCTAGACATGTACACCTTACAATCATTCCATACATCAAATATAGTAAACCTATTGCAAACAGATTAAGAAAAACAGACCAAAACACAAAAACTTAATTATAACCATTAAACCAAGAAAATGAGGTCAAGGTCAGATAACACCTGTCAGTTGGGCATGTACACCTGACAGTCCTTCCATACACCGAATATACAAGACCTATTTCTTAGAGTATCTAAGATATGGACTTGACCACCAAAACTTAACCTTGTTCCCTGATCAAAAAATGAGGTTGAGGTCAAGTGAAATCTGTCTGACGGGCATGAGGATCTTGCAAGGTACGCACATACCAAATATAGTTATCATATTACTCATATTACTAGTACTCTTAATAGGAGAGAAATTAACATTAAAAAAAAATCTTAACTATTTTCAAGTCGTCACACAACCATAAAAATGAGGCCAAGGACAATGGACATGTGACAGACGGGAACTTCGTAACATGAGGTATCTATATACAAAGTATGAAGCTTCCAGGTCTTCCACTTTCTAAAATATAAAGCTTTTAGGCAGGTAGATAACGCCGCCACCGAAGTCGCCGCCCTATCCTTGTAGCGAGCTTTCTACGACATGTGTCCCAGGTTCGACAAATACCTGAAACATATCTTCTAGCATACATTAATGTTTAACTACCTTTCGATTGCTGTTCTTCATTCTACAATAGCTATTAAGACATCAAACTTCATTATAAAATGAGAACCCTTTTGTTTCAAATTGTTAGTGTGCATAGTAGAATAAGCCACGAAGCAAGAGCCCCACGTGAGCTGTGGTCTGTTGATGAAGTGGTAGTAGGTTCTTCTCTAAAAAAACGATTACTTTTAGCCGTCGTGAAGAAGCTCAATGGAATTTACATTATATTTTGGAGAAATTGTCTCTTTAATGATGATAATTCAATAAATGGAAATAAACTAAGAACCTACAGAAAATTTAAAGTAAAGTATGAACTAGAAAAGTACCTTATATTGAATTTAGATAAAAATGTTACAAAAAATTATGCTAAAATAGGAATAAGTAATTATAGTATGTTGGCTGTTGATCGCGGTAGATACAACAAAACAGCTTTAGAAAATAGAATATGTCCTTTATGCCATAAAGAGGTGGAAGATGAATTTCATTTTATCATAACATGTTCAGAAATTAATAAAACTAGGATCAAAATGTTAGATGAAATTTCTAATATTGTCCCCTGTTTTAATAAATCAAGATTTTTTAAAATTTTTATACGACCGCAAAATTTGAAAAAAATTTCGTCGTATATTGCTATCACGTTGGCGTCGTCGTCTGCGTCGTCGTCGTCGTCGTCGTCGTCGTCGTCCGAATACTTTTAGTTTTCGCACTCTTACTTTACTAAAAGTAAATAGAAATCTATGAAATTTTAACACAAGGTTTATGACCACAAAAGGAAGGTTGGGATTGATTTTGGCAGTTTTGGTCCCAATATTTTAGGAATTAGGGGCCAAAAAGGGCCCAAATAAGCATTTTCTTGGTTTTCGCACTATAACTTTAGTTTAAGTAAATAGAAATCTATGAAATGTTGATACAAGGTTTATGACCACAAAAGAAAGGTTGGGATTGATTTTGGGAGTTAAGGTCCCAACAGTTTAGAAATTAGGGGCCAAAAAGGGACCCAAATAAGCATTTTTCTTGGTTTTTGCACCATAACTTTAGTATTTATAAATAGAAATTTATGAAATTTAAACATAAGGTTTATGACCATAAAAAGAAGGCTGGTATTGATTTTGGGAGTTTTGGTCCCAACAGTTTAGGAATAAAGGGCCCAAAGGGTCCAAAATTAAACTTTGTTTGATTTCATCAAAAATTGAATAATTGGGGTTCTTTGATATGCCAAATCTAACTGTGTATGTAGATTCTTAATTTTTGGTCCCGTTTTCAATACTATAAGCAATAGGTCTAGTATATTCGGTGTATGGAAGGACTGTAAGGTGTACATGTCCAACTGGCAGGTGTCATCTGACCTTGACCTCATTTTCATGGTTCAGTGGTTATAGTTAAGTTTTTGTGTTTTGGTCTGTTTTTCTTATACTATATGCAATAGGTCTACTATAATTGGTGTATGGATGATTGTAAGGTGTACATGTCTAGCTGACAGGTGTCATCTGACCTTGACCTCATTTTCATGGTTCAGTGGTTATAGTTAAGTTTTTGTGTTTTGGTCTGTTTTTCTTATACTATATGCAATAGGTCTACTATAATTGGTGTATGGAATGATTGTAAGGTGTACATGTCTAGCTGACAGGTGTCATCTGACCTTGACCTCATTTTTTCATGGTTCAGTGGTTATAGTTAAGTTTTTGTGTTTTGCTCTGTTTTTCTTATACTATATGCAATAGGTCTACTATAATTGGTGTATGGAATGATTGTAAGGTGTAGATGTCTAGCTGACAGGTGTCATCTGACCTTGACCTTTTTTTTAATGGTTCAGTGGTCAAAGTTAAGTTTTTAGTTTTGGTCTATTTATCTAATACTTTATGCATTAGGTCAACTATATTTGGTGTATGGACATATTTTATGATCTTTATGTTGGTTAGGCTGGTTTAATTTGACTTTGACCTCATTTTCACGGTCCATTGCTAAGTTTTAAGTGTTTGTGTGTTGTGGTCTGTTTTTCTTTATTTATAAGCAATAAGTCAACTATATTTGTTGTATTGAAAAATTGTTAGCTGTACATGTCTGCCTGGCATGGTTCATCTGACCTTGGCCTCATTTTCATGGTTGATTGATAAATGTTTCCTTTTCTTGGTTAATGTTGAGTTTATGTGACAGTTGTAATAAAGCTTTATATTTAGGTCTATCAAGATAGTATCAGGAATTAGTAAAGAAGGCGAGACATTTCAGTGTGTGCACTCTTGTGGTGTAGTAAGATAGTACTTTAATGTTAGATGGGCTATCTATTGAACCATGCTTGATGTAATTGGTTTTTTTTTGTGTAGCGCGATAGTACTACGATTTTATATGGTATATCTATTGAAACATGCTTGGTATATTTGGATTTTATTGTTTAGTAAGATTGTACTATCATGTAAGATGGTCTATCTATTGAAACATGTTTGGTATATTTGGTTTTTATGGTGTAGTAATATAATTATATGATGTTAGATGGTTTATCTATTGAAACATCCTTGGTATAATTGGTTTTTATTGTGTAGTAAGATAGTACTATAATGTAAGATGGGCTATCTATTGAAACATCCTTGGTATAATTGGTTTTTATGGTGTAGTAAGATAGTACTATGATGTTAGATGGTCTATCTATTAAAACCTGCTTGGTATAATTACTTTTTATTGTGTAGTAAGATAGTACTATGATGTTAGATGGTCTATCTATTGGAACATGCTTGGTATAATTGGTTTTTATTGTTTAGTGAGATAGTACTACGATTTTTTATGGTATATCTATTGAAACATGCTTGGTATAATTGGTTTTTATGGTGTAGTAATATAATTATATGATGTAAGATGGTTTATCTATTGAAACATCCTTGGTATAATTGTTTTTTTATGGTGTAGTAAGATAGTACTATGATGTTAGATGGTTTATCTATTGGAACAGCCTTTGACCAAAGGGTCAAAAATTAAACTTTGTTTGATTTCAACAAAAATTGAATGTATGGGGTTCTTCAATATGCTGAATCTAACCATGTATTTAGATTTTTATACGACCGTATATTGCTATCACGTTGGCGTCGTCGTCCTGCGTCGTCGTCGTCGTCGTCCGAATACTTTTAGTCACTCTAACTTTACTAAAAGTGAATAGAAATCTATGAAATTTTAAAACAACGTTTATAACCACAAAAGGAAGGTTGAGATTGATTTTGGGAGTTTTGGTCCCAAAATTTTAGGAATTAGGGGCCAAAAAGGGCCCAAATAAGCATTTTCTTGGTTTTCGCACTATAACTTTAGTTTCAGTAAATAGAAATCTATGAAATTTTGACACAAGGTTTATGACCACAAAAGGAAGGTTGAGATTGATTTTGGGAGTTTTGGTCCCAAAATTTTAGGAATTAGGGGCCAAAAAAGGGCCCAAATAAGCATTATTCTTGGTTTTCGCACAATAACTTTAGTATAAGTGAATAGAAATCAATGAAATTTAAACACAAGGTTTATGACCACAAAAGAAAGGTTGGGATTGATTTTGGGAGTTGAGGTCTGAACAGATTAGGAATAAGGGGCCAAAAAGGGCCCAAGTAAGCATTATTCTTGGTTTTCGCACCATAACTTTAGTATAAGTAAATAGAAATCTTTGAAATTTAAACACAAGGTTTATGACCATAAAAGGAAGGTTGGGTTTGATTTTGGGAGTTTTGGTCCCAACAGGTTTTTAGGAATAAGGGGCCCAAAGGGTCCAAAATTGAACTTTGTTTGATTTCATCAAAAATTGAATAATTGGGGTTCTTTGATATGCCTGATCTAACTGTGTATGTAGATTCTTAATTTTTGGTCCCGTTTTCCAATTGGTCTACATTAAGGTCCAAAGGGTCCAAAATTAAACTTAGTTTGATTTTAACAAAAATTGAATCCTTGGGGTTCTTTGATATGCTGAATCTAAAAATGTACTTAGATTTTTGATTATTGGCCCAGTTTTCAAGTTGGTTTAAATCGGGGTCCAAAATAAAACTTTGTTTGATTTCATCAAAAATTGAATAATTGGGGTTCTTTGATATGCCAAATCTAACTGTGTATGTAGATTCTTAATTTTTAGTCCCGTTTTCAAATTGGTCTACATTAAATACCAAAGGGTCCAAAATTAAACTAAGTTTGATTTTAATAAAAATTGAATTCTTTGGCTTTTTTGATATGCTGAATTTAATCATGTACATAGATTTTTGATTATGGGCCCAGTTTACAAGTTGGTTCAAATCAGGATCCAAAATTATTATATTAAGTATTGTGCAATAGCAAGAAATTTTCAATTGCACAGTATTCAGCAATAGCAAGAAATCTTCAATTGCACAGTATTGTGCAATAGCAAAAAATGTTCAATTGCACAGTATTGTGCAATAGCAAGAAATCTTCAATTGCACAGTATTGTGCAATAGCAAATATTTTCAATTGCACAGTATTGCGCAATAGCAAGAAATATCTAATTGCACAATATTGTGCAATAGCAAGAAATTTTCAATTGATTGGAGTTATCTTTCTTTGTCCAGAATAGTAGTTGAATCAACTTAAATCATTGTTTTATACAATGCACAATGTATATTCACTTTTACTACCAACTGATAAATTAAAACACTCTTTACCATTCAGTGATAACAAGCACTTTTTGTTACATTTTAATATTTTATGATGTATTTAAATGAGTAGTTATTGTTTCAAACTCCATTAGAAATTTGAATTGAGATCAGTTTTGAAAAAAGGGAAAGGGGGATGTGAAAAAAAAATGGTGGTGGTGGGGGGGGGTTAATTTTTCTCATTTCAGATTTCATAAATAAAAAGAAAATTTCTTCAACCATTTTTTTGAGAGGATTAATATTCAACAGCATAGTGATTGCTCAAAGACAAAAAAATTATTTTAAGTTCATTAGACTACATTCATTCTGTGTCCAAAACCTATGCTGTGTCAACTATTTAATCACAATCCAAATTTAGAGCTGAATCCAGCTTAAATGTTGTGTCCATACTTACCCCGACCGTTCAGGGTTCAACCTATGCGGTCGTATAAAGCTGCGCCCTGCGGAGCATCTGGTTAATATTTGGACCTGGTTATCAAATTGGTCCACATTGAGGTCTAATTAAAGGGATCTAAAATTGAACATGATTTGGTTTCATCAAAGATTTAATTCTTGGGGTTTTATGATATGCTGAATCTAACCATATATTTAGATTTTGGATATTGGACCATAATAGGTTTTTAAATGTCCAATTTGAAATTTTTAAGTTTTTATGTTTGAGTTGTTAGACCACATTCATTCTGTGTCAGAAACCTATATTGTGTCAACTATTTAATCACAATCCAAATTCAGAGCTGTATCAAGCTTTTATGTTGTGTCCATACTTGCCCCAACCGTTCAGGGTTCAACCTCTGCTGTCGTATAAAGCTGCCCCCTTCGGAGCATCTGGTTGATTGAGGTGCCAATTTGGGCATAATTGGTTTTTAAATGTCCAATTTGAAATTTTTAAGTTTTTATGTTTAAGTTCATAGACCACATTCATTCGTGTCAGAAACCTATATTGTGTCAACTATTTAATCACAATCCAAATTCAGAGCTGTACCAAGCTTTTATGTTGTGTCCATACTTGCGCCAACTTTTCAAGGTTTGACTCTGCGGTAGTATACAGCTGCGCCCTGCGGGGCATCTGGTTTGTTATTTTTTTGACTACTATAGAGCACTCTGCCACCAATACCCCAAAAGACATCAATCAGGTCTTCATAGGTGTGTGCATGACCTGATTTCAGTTTTTTTTAAGCCCCCCCCCTCCCAATGTTCTTTGGATGAAATTATTTTAATATATTAAAAGTCGCTTTTTTTTTATTTCATTATAAACTAGGGATCATTCTGATTTCAGTGATATCTAGTTTTATACAAGTATCTTTATTAATCCTTCCACCACTAAGGGTCACTCATGCATAGTCCCTAAAATATGATGTCATAGAGAAAAAAAATGTTGATTGCACCCTTGTGTAGGTGCACTCAACTCCAATCTTAATTAACTAGGGAAAAGTGCCATTATTGGATATTAATAAAAACATAAAAAAGAGAACTGTTTTGAACAGAGGATTTTATTTTATAGCTTAAAATACTGAAAGATTTGAACAAACAGTAAAATGATTCCATATTCTATAAAGAATTTGTGTTAGCATTTATAAGAAACATGATGTAGATGTTCTGGAAATTAAGTCTTACGAAAACAAAGGTCAAAAGACTGCTACTATAGTTTAATTCAACTTGTTTCATATTGTACTGTACAATGCACGCAAGTGACAAAATCCTCGTGTGTAAACTGTTAAAAAAGCGTGTATTACACGCGAATATCATGTCACTTGACATGTATGCCTGTATATCATCTTAAGATGGTACCTAACACTACAGGGAGATAACTCTGTAAAATCAGCAGAACGTTTTAATGACGTTGTGTTCATAAGGGAGGGCCCTCATGGGGTTTTTGATTATGTGATTACTTGGCCGTTTTTTTAATGATTATTTGATTATTAAGCCAAATATTTCATGATTATTTGATTACCTAGGACTGTATTTTTAGTTTATGATTATTTGATTACTAACGATAAGCAAATATTTAATGATTATGTGATTATATTGGCAAAAAAATGGTGATTATGTGATTACTAGGACCCCCCCATGAGGGGCATCATAAGGGAGTATTAAGCTTCTCAATGATCAAAATAAGTGTTTGTCAAACTGCTATATAACCAGTGTAATTTTTTCTGATCAAACGGTTGGTTCAAACTTTTTGAAATTTTTATATTTTTGTCAAAGGGTCAAAGTAAATACTTTGTCAACATTTTAAGAAAATTAAAGGAGCCAAATTAATTTGAGTTAAAGTGTTGGGTACCACCTTAACGAATTTATATCACAGGTTCTACAGCAGTAATATTTTCCCCCAAAAAAGGCCTTACAGATACTTTATGATGACTGATTTTTGTAGGACCTTGCTTCAAGTAAAAATAAATTGCAAAGATGGTTGAAATAAAAGCATATTTTGATTCACTAAGTAATTTAAATTTATTCATAAATATATTAATCCTTGTTCTTTACAATTTTAATCTTTTTTTCATAGTTGGTCCTATGGAGTATTGTTGTGGGAGATATTTACACTCGGAGGGAATCCTTATCCATCTGTACCTGTGGAAAGATTATTTGAACTTTTAAAAGAAGGTCATAGAATTGGCAGACCTCCATATGCTTCAGAAATAATTAATAAAACGATGCAGTCCTGTTGGCATGAGAATCCATCAGGGCGACCATCTTTCAATAACCTTGTTATTGATTTTAATAAAATGTTGACCTCTATGGACAACAGAAGTGAAGTAAGTATTTATTCTATAATTATGGAATTATCAGAAAAAATAAATAGTCAAAATGGTTTTTTTTATAAATTCATTTAAAGTTTGATATTTACTTTATAAATCTTGTTCTCAAATATATGTCTATATTATACAAATGTCAGTGTAATTTTGTATGTATTTTCTGTTAGGCCAGGGTTTTTCAATTTTGCTGGTTTACATATTTTTCACATTAAAAAGTCAGGTTGGTCGGTAGGAAAAAAAAGTAAAAAATATCTTTCAAGACCACAAATATGTAAAAAAAAAATATCTTTCACATTTCTAACAATATGAGTGGTATGCTATTTTGTCATCATTTCTTAAATTTGTTATCCTTGAAATTTAATTACTCAACGGTTATAAACAAAAAATGTATGGTATCCTCATCCAAGTTTTGTCTACAGACAAAGACAACATTATATTGTCATTTCACAAACAGATCCTCATAGTTGTCTTCCTGGAATTCATCAGTTGTCATGCATTCCTGTTTGAATATCAATAATGGAATTTTGGATCCTCAATGCTATTCAACTTTGTACTTGTTTGGCTTTATAAATATTTTAATATGAGCATCACTGATGAGTGTTATGTAGACGAAACGCGCGTCTGGCGTACTTAATTATAATCCTGGTACCTTTGATAACTATTTGTTATCCAAAAGGAAGATTTTTGTTTTTTTTATTATTTATGAAACAAGAAAATTCCAAATTATTTTAACTTTAACTTGACGACTTCCACGTTTTGACAGGTTCATTTAATCTTTGAGGTGATACATCTTATTGAATTATGACAAAAAAGTGAAACAAACTTATTGTTATGGGTTTTGAACACAGGTTTCTCTCATCAAAATTATTTGGCTATTTTTAGCTCACCTAGCCTGAACTTTTACAAAAATCTCTGAAACTACTGGGCCAAACTTAACCAAACTTGGCCACAATCATCATTGGAGTAAAGTGTTTAAAAGATATAACCAAAATGGCCTCCATAGCTAAAAATAGAACATAAGGGTAAAATGTAGATTTGGCTTATATCTCTGAAACCAAAGCATTTACATCAAATCTGACATGGAGTAATATTGTTAATCAGGACAAGATCTGTCTGCCCTGACATTTTCAAATGAATCAGACAACCTGCTTATTAATTAGTAGTTTTAAGTAAACTTTGCCATTTTTAGCTATAACTAAAGTTGCAATACTTCTTCAAATATATTTTTTTTTCATTTCAGGAATATCCAAATCTAGATGATTGTAACAGTATACATCCCATCATATCATCATGATCATAGTCTCTCTCATGTACGAGGCATTCACTGACAACTGTGTTTTATACTAATAGGCAGTGGTTGTTTCATTATCTCAATCATCTAGATCGTCTTCCACATATTGAATTATACTTGACTTAATTGTTCAAAGAAGACAACCATGCATCTTATTCAATCTCATGTTTTTACAACAAGTGCTATAGTGAACAAAAAAAAAGTTTTTGTTGCTCTAATGTTCAACCTGTGCAACCTCATTGACACCAAAGACAAAGAAATACTATTAGAAATCCAGTGTCTGTGATTTTTTTTTTTGTGATTTGTGTTGACAAGGATAAATATGTTTAATCATGTAAAGTACAGGAACTTATTTCAAGTCATTTTTTAAATGGAAATGTCCAAAGTTTTTTGATGACAATTTATATCAATTGTGACGAAAATGCGTTCAAATGACGACGAACGAACTTCAAATTGTGATCTTTTGAGAAATAATGAAATTCAAATCAGCGAACTGTCCGGGAGTATTAAACAAATTATTTCGATCAAATGACGAAACTATACTCCTGGTTGTTGAAATGCCAACTGACTAATTTTACAGCAAAAATGTTCTTTTATAGTTATGATCTGTAAAATTTGCATCATTTTTCCACATTTTCTATATTAAATTTTACAACAAAATTAAGCTAACAATACACAGGATTGTCAATATAGTTTTTTCTGTTTTATCATTCTGAAAGTAGAAATTGTGCAGGCATAATACTGTTTTTTATTGGCTCATGCTTTGCAACATTATACACTATTTTATATATGATTTTGGTTATACTGTTGAATTACTTTAGTATACATTTCAATGAATACAAATGTACAAATTTTGATTATTTAGAAGAATGAAAATAAGTGAATTAAATTTTCATTTAAATTCATACATGTGTACATATTAAAGAAGCATAGCAGATGCAGTTTAGCAAGAGGAAATGAGAAGTTTTTGGTAAATGAAATGTGTTTAAGACAACCTTATGCTAAGCTTTTATCCACACACGGTACCAATAATAGCCAATTGCCTAAGGTTGCTTTGACCCGAATCCCTAGGTGGTAAAAGGTGGGACTATTTTAGTTGAGTTCCAAAGTTATGGTAGGGTGAAACAACCTCCTTTATTCTGCAATGCATAAAAAAAAAATCCCATCGGGAAAGGTTTTGTCCACACTTAGTTCAAATGATGGGACCAAGGTGGGTAAGGTTTTATAAGGTTTAAAGTTTGGGTAGTGTTACCACCTTCCAACTTTAATTTATCAAAAATTCCCTACGGCACAGCTTTGTCAACAATAAGTACAAATGATAGGGAATTACCTAAGGTTGTTTGGACCCAACGACCAAGATGGGTAAAGTGCTTTAACTTTTTTATACGACCGCAAAAATTTTAATTTTTTGGTCGTATATTGGTATCAGGTTGGCGTTGTCGTCGTCGTCGTCCGAATACTTTTGGTTTTCGCACTATAACTTTAGTTTAAGTAAATAGAAATCTATGCAATTTAAACACTAGGTTTATGACCATAAAAGAAAGGTTTGGATTGTTTTTGTAAGTTTTGGTCCCAACAGTTTAGGAATTAGGGGCCAAAAAGGGCCCAAATAAGCATTTTCTTGGTTTTCGCAAGTTAAAAGAATACATGTCAGTTTTCAAATCCCATGTACAGAATAAGGATAAATCATGGATATCTAAAAAAGAGGGACGAAAGATACCAGAGGGACAGTCAAAATGCCAACGAGGTTCAGGTTTTGCTTTTCTTATTTTAAATGCTTCATGGGAATATAATATACAGCATTTTTATATTTAGAGAGCTTATATTCTTCTGCATTTTTTAATCTCGTCTATAAATAAAACTAACCTTTGGAGTACATTATCATATAAAGATTAAAATAAATTGCAAAAAATACCAAGTAGTCCAAGATCAAGATATTTATAAATATCTTCGAAGTTGTGATTGAGAACTTTGTTTTCCTAAAACATATCTTTTTTGCAGTTTAGCAAGGTTCTTAAATTGAAGAAAATACAGTTCTAAAATTAACATTGTTGATCTCAAGTAAAAATTGAATGTATAGTAAAAAAAAAGGCAGTGGCTATTTGACTGGCAGCGGCAAAATAGCAAATTTGCTATTTAGCCGGCTCTAATTAAATTATATTTCACTGGAATTAAAATATGTAAAAACAATAATCAAATATGAGATTGCTCATATAGAGAATAGATAAGCAACAATAGAGCTGAAAAACGCTCAGTGGTCAATTGTGTGATTGAACAGTATTGAACATTTATTGAACATTTAAACATTTTGAGATGAACAGTTTTCGAATGATTTAATGTATTGTTATTCTTATCTGTTATTGATTATAGTATCTAATAAAAAAAATATAAATCTTTTGCAATTTTCTTTATACATATGCATGTGCTTTATGGTTTCAAAAGGGTTAGAAATGCGTTCATTATATATATTCCGGACCATATGAGTATTTTGACCATACGTGTATGGTCATGACCATATGCGTATACTCATATGGTCCGACCATACGCGTATGGTCGGACCATATGAGTATAATACTCATTTGGTTATTAACGGGCCGGACCATATGAGGTATATTTTTTTTCAAATTACATTATAAAAGAGGGACGAAAGACACCAAAGGGACAATCAAACTCATAAATCTAAAACAAACTGACAACGCCATGGCTAAAAATGAAAAAGACAAACAGAAAAACAATAGTACACATGACACAACATAGAAAACTAAAGAATAAACAACACGAACCCCAACAAAAACTAGGGGTGATCTCAGGTGCTCCGGAAGGGTATATAATGTTTCAATAATACAAAAACTTTATCTAAAAACATGACAATTTTTTAATTTTATAATCCAAAAACTTCGTAAAAATTGAATATTGATGACATAGTTAGTTTTCATCGCTAGTTACATTCGTGCATGTAGGCTTGGTTGACATTCACTTCCACATGGTATCATAGCTTTTTTGCATTTGCAAGAAATTTGTGCACGATCGTTTTCATTTACACATTTTGTTTGCGAGTGAAAAACAAGCCTTTCTTGCAGCTGCATACAGTGATACCGAGCTCTTTGGCCATTCCGATGTCTACGGTGTTTTTAAGAAGCTCTACATCTCAAATATCGTAACATGACTGCAATACACCATCTTCACAACACAACTTAAATAAACTAATTGAATGTTACTTTCCAGTGCAGTGACTTCTTATATAAATGTAACAGTTCATTAAGAAGTTTTTGGTATTTAATTTTTTAGTCGACCTATTGCCATTTACTCGTAATAACAAATCGGTAATGACCATCGGTAATGACCATCGGTATAAAATGTGTTTACTATAAATTTGACAATTAAGTAAAATAACTATGTGAAACTTCTTATTTTTATTTAGCTTATCTTTTTATTATAATATAATAATAAAATTACCTACATGATAGCGTCTTTTTAATGAACGGTCATACCATATGCAGAGTTTAGAAGTATTTAAAAAAAGTAAACTGTAACAGAGTGTTAATTACCCCGACCATACGCGTACGGTCGGACCATATCAGTATATACCCATATGGTCATGACCATACGCGTATGGTCCAAATACTCATATGGTCCGGAACATATACATAAAATATACATAATAAGACATATAAAAATGTGAAGATGTGGTATGATTGCTTAAGAGACAACTCTCCACAAGAGACCAAAATGACACAGAACACATAAACAAGCAACGTGTCCACCGCAATATTCAATAAAAATAATAGCGCTAATAGGGGTATTTCATCTATAAGAAAACATTATTACCACCAGAGATATGAACTTAATTGAAAGTCCTTTTCTAAGAGGTGCAACGTACAACAAACGTATTATAAGTGAATAGGTAACAAATAGGTAACAGGGTATTTACCGAGTGCTGGAACGGGTACATGCGCTCTAATAGGGTAATTTCATCTCTAAGAACACATTGTTACCACCAGAGACATGAACACAATTAAAAAACGATTTATTTTAAAGTGCAACGTATACCCTGCGCATTAAAAGCGAATAAGGAACGAATAAGTAACCGGGTATTACCCGAGCGCTGGAACGGGAACATACGCGCTAATAAGGATATTTCATCTATAAGAACACATTATTACCACCAGAGATATGAACACAATTGAAAATCCTTTTCTAAAAGGTGCAACGTACAACAAACGTAAAAAAGCGAATAGGTAACGAATAGGTAACAGGGTATTAACCGAGCTCTGGAACGGGTACATGCGCGCAAATAGGGTCATTTCATCTCTAAGAACACATTGTTACCACCAGAGACATGAACACAATTGAAAATCCTTTTCTAAAAGGTGCAACGTACAACAAACGTATTATAAGAACGTATACCCTGCGCATTAAAAGCGAATAAGGAACGAATAAGTAACAGGGTATCACTTTAGCGCTGAAACGGGTATATATATTCTATTAGGGTAATTTCACCTCTAAGAACCAATACTGTTACCACCAGAGACACAAAACTATTTCTTTTTTAAAGTGTAACGCATAACACACATTTTAAAAGCGAATAAGGAACGAATAAGTAACAGGGTACCAGTCGAGCGCTGAAACGGGTACATATGTTCTTTTAGGGTTATTTCACCTCTAAGAACCGACAGTTACCACCAGAGACACAAAATCATTTCTTTTTTAAAGTGCAAAGCATAACACACGTTTTAAAAGCGAATAAGGGTCGAATAAGTAACAGGGTATCACTGAGTCGAGCGCTGAAACGGGAAGATATGTTCTATTAGGGTTATTTCACCTTTTAGAACCGACAATTACAACCAGAGACACAAAAATATTTCTTTTGTTAAAGCGAAACGCATAACACACGTTTTATAAGCGAATAAGGAACGAATAATTAACAGGATATCAGTGTAGCGGTGAAACGGGTACATAGGCGCTAATAGGGGTTTTTCAACTCAGAGAACACATAATTACCACCAGTGACATGAACACAATTAAAAAACGATTTATTTCAAGGTGCAACGTAAATCACGCGTATTAAAAGCGATTAAGGAACGAATAAGTAACAGGATATAAACCGAGCGGGTCATTTCATCTATAAGAACACATTTCATCTCTAAGAACACATTGTTATCACCAGAGACATGGACACAATTGAAAATCCTTTTCTAAAAGGTGCAACGTACAACAAACCAAGGTGTATCTCTAGTAATATTTTCAAAGACCAGGGACCCTATATGACATACACAAGACCCCATGGTCTTATCCTAAGTAATATTTTCATAAGAACAGGCACCCCATATGACATACACAAGACGCCATGGTCTTATCTCTAGTAATATTTACAAAGACCAAGGACCCCATATGACATACACAAGACACCATGGTCTTATCTCTAGTAATATTTTCATAAGACCAGGGACCCAATATGACATACACAAGACCCCATGGTCTTATCTCTAGTAATAATTTCATAAGACCAGGGACCCAATATGACATACACAAGACCCCATGGTCTTATCTCTAGTAATAATTTCATAAGACCAGGGACCCCATATGACATACACAAGACACCAAGGTCGTATCTCTAGTAATATTTACAAAGATCAAGGACCCCATATGACATACACAAGACACCATGGTCTTATCTCTAGTAATATTTTCATAAGACCAGGGACCCAATATGACATACACAAGACCCCATGGTCTTATCTCTAGTAATATTTTCATAAGACCAGGGACCCCATATGACATACACAAGACGCCATGGTCTTATCTCTAGTAATATTTTCAAAGACCAGGGACCCCATATAACATACACAAGACCCCATGGTCTTATCTCTAGTAATAATTTCATAAGACCAGGGACCCAATATGACATACACAAGACCCCATGGTCTTATCTCTAGTAATAATTTCATAAGACCAGGGACCCCATATGACATACACAAGACACCAAGGTCGTATCTCTAGTAATATTTACAAAGACCAAGGACCCCATATGACATACACAAGACACCATGGTCTTATCTCTAGTAATATTTTCATAAGACCAGGGACCCAATATGACATACACAAGACCCCATGGTCTTATCTCTAGTAATATTTTCATAAGACCAGGGACCCCATATGACATACACAAGACACCAATGTCGTATCTCTAGTAATATTTTCAAAGACCAGGGACCCCATATAACATACACAAGACCCCATGGTCTTATCTCTAGTAATAATTTCATAAGACCAGGGACCCCATATGACATACACAAGACACCAAGGTCGTATCTCTAGTAATATTTTCAAAGACCATGGACCCCATATGACATACACAAGACCCCATGGTCTTATCTCTAGTAATATTTTCAAAGACCAGGGACCTTATATGACATACACAAGACACCATGGTCTTATCTCTAGTAATATTTTCATAAGACCAGGGACCCTATATGACATGCACAAGACACCACGATCTTATCTTTAGTAATATTTTCAAAGACCAGGGACCTTATATGTCATACACAAGACACCATGGTCTTATCTCTAGTAATATTTTCAAAGACCAGGGACCCTATATAACATACACAAGACACCACGGTCTTATCTCTAGTAATAATTTCATAAGACCAGGGACCCCATATGACATACACAAGACGCCATGGTCTTAGCTCTAGTAATATTTTCATAAGACCATGGACCATATATTACATATACAAGACACCACGGTCTTATCTCTAGTAATATTTTCATAAGACCAAGGACAATATGACATACATAAGGTGCAAATTGAACATACCTTGTGCAATGTGACGATATGCACGGCATGACATTTCAAGGCGCTTGTGTGCATAAAATACTTCTAATATGCGTGGCTGCACTATTTCCCGTGCATAGTCTATTCAACTTCACAGGACAGAATTTAATGCATTTCTGTTTTGTTGTGTACGCTACTGACGACCACCTAGGACAGTTTGTTAAAAATAAAACACGTTGAGACTTTGTTAATCTCACAAACAAGAAATGCCACAAAACAGTCAGCCTTAAGTTACATAGATTTAATTATGACTATTGAACGTGTAGCTAGCCTAGCTGCTACATAGATATTGATAGCAGATAGACTAGCTACTCGTTAAGTAAAAAAAATCTCTCATGGATGTGTAACTAAGCTACTGGACCAACTTCAGTGGGAATCACTGCAACACAGACGATGGAAACAGTGTCTGGTGCTGTGTTACAAGACTCAACACGAGATGATTGCCATTCATCCAGCCGAATACTACACAACAGGGGACAGTAGGACCAGGGGCAACCATAAATTTAGAAAAACTAGAGTGAAGAGGGATGTATACTACCACTCATTCTTCCCAAGAACAACTAGAGAATGGAATAAACTCCCCGAATCTGTAGTGGAGTCTGGATCTCTAGAGGACTTCAGGGCCAGAGTGAATACCATCCCCTGGACCCAGCCACATCTGAAATAGACAGCAGGATAACCAGTGTACATAGATGTAATTAATATCATATTTTATTGTAAACACCGTCCAGTTTATTTCCTGGACTTTTACTTTTGGCCAGAAGAGTGGCCTCCTGTCTGTTTGAGATGCGCCCGAGTCAATTACACTTTACTACAGAGTTCGACTCGTAGTGGGAAGAAGAAGAAGAAGAAGAAGAAATGATAAAAAAAAAAACTTTGGAGACTAAATAATTGCAGGAAAGCAGGGTTGGGTATAACGGACCCACTTGTAGAAAAATAACCATATGTTAACATAAAGTTTTGTACAGATATTATTTCATTGTAGATTAGAGAAAACATATTTGTATCAAACTTTATGAAATTAACTATACTAATATTATAGTATTGCCATACCAACGCTGTTTATTGTATTTCGTGTATAAGAAGAGGTGGTGGCAATTTTTTAATACTTTTACCCCCCCCCCCCAGGGGCGGATGCAGGAATTTTCGAAAGGGGGGGTGCTAACCCAGGGCACCCAGGGCAAAGGGGGGGGGGTGCAAAACATATGTCCCGATACAAATGCATTGATCGGCAAAAATAAAGGGGGGGTGCGCACCCCCGGAACCCCCCTCCTGGATCCGCCACTGCCCCCCATTTTCTTTGAATTTGGGTCTTTCTAAATTTCACTCTAGTTGCTAGGGTCACCCTACCCCAACTTTGGGCCTCAATTTAAAATGTTTCATAACTTTACCCACCTGGGTCTTTGGGTCTAGGCAAACTGTAGGGATTTTTGTTTATGAATTGCAGAATGAGGAGGTGATGTCACTTTTATTGTAAACATTAGTTATTTAATACTGAGAGAGGTCAGATTCGTCTTTGAATATCTTTCTACTTTGGAAATTAAAGAACTTTAACACATTTAATACAATGATTGGTTCATCAATTAGGCAAAAGTCTTTATTCAAAATTACATTCGGGGCTCATTTTGTCCGAATTGCACTAAGACGAATGAATGACCAATCAAACACGACATGTACATCAAATACAGTTTTTCACATTGGGTTGTCGGCCTTGAAATTCTTTTACACAAACAGCGTATTTTTAAATCAGAAGTTAACTGTCATTATTTATTTTAAACAACACATTCGTCTTATTTCAGGTCAAGAGTACTTGCTATTTATCAAGCTTCCTGATCACCAAATCTTAATTATACATGTTGTAATATCATACATAAAAAAACACCGATGTTTGTTAAATAGTTTAATGTATACTCTATGCACTGAAGCCAAGAAAGGTGAGGTCTGTTCCCGTTGAAATATTATTAGTTACCTACAATGAATTTCAACACATCTACCTCAGGTTTCAACGGGGCCCTTTGACCTCAATAACATATGAGTATAGAATTGATTGGGATTGGGATTGATACACTTTAATAGAACAAGGACTTGTATAGGCTGTTTAGCATTAGTTTTTTAATTTTTGAAGTTGAAAATTATGTTACAGGGCACAAAGGTATCTTTAAATTTATTTCTTACTGAAAATCTAAAGCTATTAAACCATTGATGTGGGTTATACATCCAGTGAGTGGGAAGATGATGATCTCAGAGGTAGAGATTAACTTATAAAGATCAGTAGCCAGCTGGGCTACGAGACCTGAAAATTGCGCTTTTTGTTCAGAAATGGCGCATAGAGTGACACATGTAAGCTCCCACATGGCGCACAATATGTTTCATTTTGTATCTAAATGTTAAGATATTGTAAAATGGATATGATATATAATATATAAAACACCCGGCCCATTGAACCTTTTACTTTCAATTCAATATCAATGTTCTAATATCACATACTACATGCAATAAATCAACTATATTTGGTGTATGGACAGTGTTCAAGCTAGTCCTTTTCACAGGGCGGTCCACCCGCCCTTACCCGAGTGCCGCCCTGTGCCCTTTGTACAGTTTCCAGGGCGCCCTGCCTTTTTTTGAAGATGGATTGTATATTATTTTGTTCGTATTGATATGATCCGCCAATAACGAAATTTTACCTGGCTTTCTTTACGACTCCAAGCTAATCAACAGTAACATCAGGTGTCACAATCTGTTGTTCTAGGTTATCCGTTTATTGGATGGGTCATTAATGATCATCAACATTAATTCATTCAAATAGAATCGGTCCTGCTTCAGGTTAAAGTTTTTGGTCAAGGTATAGTTTTTGATGAAGCTGAAGTCCAATCAACTTGAAGCTTAGTACACTTGTTGCTTATCATATGATCTTTCTAATTTTAAAGCTAACACAGACTTTTGACCCAAATTGCATGGTCCACATGAAATAGTACATAGTACACATGTTCCCTTTGATATGATCTTTCCAATTGTAATGCCAAATTAGATTTTTTACCCCCTTTTTTAATGGTTCACTAAACATAGAAAATGATAGTGCGAGTGGGGCATCCATGTACTATGAACACATTCTTGTTAATACTTATTTTCACTGTTCACTATATGATCCTAACATTGTGCATTTACAGCTGTTTTTTGCTGTATTGCCATTAAGCACGTGCACAGCAGAGGTAGAACAATCATGCATAATACACCAGTTACTTCTAAAAATACAATGACAGCTAATCACCTTAAGACAGTACAACATTTCTTTATACATTATAATTTAAAAGCAGGTAATCCAAACATAACATTATACTTAAAACCATTAACAAGGAAACCCTTTTAATTTGTGATCTTCCCTTATATTTCCATTTCCGCTTGTTTTCCCCACTAAAATGTTATAAATATAAATAGATTTTCTACACCATGATGTATAACACACCTACCTTTGTTGGGTGAAATCATTATTTCATAAAAAAAAATATGGCAAGAGTTGTACACATGAGAGCGCTTAGTATACAATTTCCCAAATAGTTCATGTTTCAACGGGCATTATTCTTTTTAAAGTAAGTAATCCACACTGATTTTTGAACTCGTCCAAGATAAAGCTGATTTAACCTATGAGCCCAAGACATTGCTGATTTAACCTCTGATATAAGTTGTTTCTATGTACCCTTCAAAGCATTGTGTGAGAGGAAAAAAGGCATGTGACATATACAATATGTACATGCATGGTAAGCAATGGTAATTAAAAAAAAAACTGTCCACATAATTCGCAAGCCTATACCAATCAATCAAAATCTTTAGAAAAAATCTAGGACAAGTTTTATGATAAATGGGTCTCATTGGGGTCTAAGCGTGACGCGGGATTGCCGATTATTTTGTAAGCGTGAAACGTGAAAGTCAAATTATTGTGTCGTGAAAACGGGAAATGAGGTCTAGCGGGATCCAGGAAATGACAAAAAAATGAGAATTGCTTACGTACATAGTGTAAGCGGGAAACGGGAATGTGACAAAACAGTAAGCGGGATCCGGGATCGGCACACCCCAATGAGACCCCCTGATAACAAAAAGAATCTGCAGCTTATCGTTCAAACTTTTGAACAGGACAGGAGTCAGAAAATGTCTCAAAAGCACATATACTTTAAAAGGGTAAAGAAATAATCTTCTACCAATCTTCTGAAAAACAATATGAACTGACGGCAACGCCTATTCACATTAGGAAAAAAACAAATTATACAACGGTATTATATAGTTAACATGGTTAAGAATTAATCTAAGAAAGTTTCAATAAATTCTAAAATTTTAGAAGAAATGGAGGATACACCATATACACTCCCCATATATAGCAATGAACAGTCAAATATTTGCTAAGCGAAAACCCAATTAATTTGTGGAAGTTTGTTTGAACGAAATTCATTCACTGGTTTAGAAAAGTATATTTACGCAAAAAAGAAGCAGTTGGTACATATAGCAAAGAATACAATTTTCTTAAAAAAAGAAGAGAGGAAACAGCTAGTGCAAACATTTTTAGATATTAGAAAGTTATTAGAATTTCTTTGAGAACAGTGATACTAAGTTGTTAACAGAAATACTTTGTGGTGAAAGAAATATACACATACTTTGTAAGCAACTGGGATTCTAAGTATTATCATCACAACTTTGGACAGCCTTGGTTTTCTTGAGATACACATCAACACTACTTCAAGACTGGAAGTGCAAAACTATTCTACCTACATATACCCAGATATGATAAATTAATGTATTGCCATAAATAGTTTGGAAGGCTTTGTCTTCATGAGGTTCATATTATTTGAACCTAAAGTATAGACCAATTAAATTTTCATACATACTGTAAATCGATGCCTCGTGTAGAGAGTGCTACGGTCACTGCAAGATAAGAACCATTGTAACAGCTCTTTGAAGGGTCCATATCCAATTAACCTTCATTTTCCATTTGCAGTCCAAATTGCCTCGAACTTTCAAATCGGTCTACATTAAGGTCCAAAGGGTCCAAAATTAAACTTAGTTTGATTTTTACAAAAATTGCATTCTTGGGGTTCTTTGATATGCTGAATCTAAACATGTACTTTGATTTTTGATTATGGGCCCAGTTTTCAAGATGGTCCAAATCGGGGTCCAAAATTTAACTTTATTTGATTTTAACAAAAATTGAATATATGGGGTTCTTCAATATGCTGAATCTAATCATGTATTTAGATTTTTAATATTTGGTCCTGGTTATCAAATTGGTCCACATTGAGGTCTAAAAGGTCTAAAATTGACATTATTTGATTTCATCAAAAATTGAATTCTTGGGGTTCTATGATATGCTGAATCTAACCTTGTATTTAGATTTTGGATATTGGACCATAGACCACATTCATTTGGTATATATTACAGCTAGGACCTTGGTACTCGTTTAATACATATACATGTACATCTATTGGGAAATATAAATTGACATCAGATTTACACT
Source organism: Mytilus galloprovincialis (assembly GCF_965363235.1). NCBI lineage: Eukaryota > Metazoa > Mollusca > Bivalvia > Mytilida > Mytilidae > Mytilus > Mytilus galloprovincialis. The sequence goes on from NC_134844.1 coordinate 61,708,077, forward strand.
CAGGGATTTGTGTAACGTAGTAGCATATTAATTTTGTGTTTCTATTTTTTTGGAGGTCAAACGACCCCGATGACTTCCGTACACTATATACAAAATTAATGGCAAATCATCGGCACAGACCTGTCTAGTGTACAGTCAAGCTATATTTTTATCTATTGTGGTCTATTAGACAGATATTGGTAAATTTATTTTTTCACAAGGGCAAATAAATACACATTTGATATTTGATTATCAAAAACATCTTCAAATACAGCAAATATGACATGTTGACATGTTGCCACACATTAAAAAATGTTTTTGAAAATTGCTTTACACCTTTTGGGAAAATATTGTGTACGCGTTTTTCCAAGGGCAACTAATCTAAACGAACGACCATTCTGCACCTGAACAACCGCTACGGTAAACCGTCAACAAAAAGATGCAAACAATTAAATCATTGAACACTGTCATCCTGAAGAATATACTACACTGTCAGTATACAGGACACCAATGTCATTGTGATTTGCACATCTTAAAATTTTTAATTATGTTTTATATAGTTTTGTCTGATTGTAGAATATTCTGTACAAAATACCGTCAGACATAGTGAAAAAAATATATGATAGGATATGTCTAAGGCGTTACGCGCGATATGTTCGTACATGTAAGCGTAACACAACGTCGCGAATATTTCGTAACGTTCAAACCGAAAATTCGACTGAAACGTTGTTTTTAAGCAAGTGCGACATTCTTGTAAGACTCGGCAAAATCGACGGTGCTTTTTAACTACTTATCGAAAATTGATGTATTTCAGTTTTTTGAAAATTTAAGAAAAATAACATTTTAAAAAATCATAAATTCTACCATTATAAGAGCAGTGATAAGCAAACAATGGACGTAAATTTGAGTTGAGTTCGTTTTTAAGTTAAAAAATGGCGGTGCGACAAACTTGTAAGCCTTTGAAAAATCGCTCATAAATTACCATATATCATGTTTCAGGATATTTGTCTTTAAATTCATAAAATTAAGCAAATTAACATTGATGTAGTAAATACAAATACTACACTTTTTTCATTTTAGATAAATATTTTTTGATTCTCAAATCTGGAATCCCAATTTTTTTTCCCGCGGGACAGATTTGCCCTTTTAGTATTGAACGCGTTTTTTTTTCTATGACGTCATCATAACGTCATAAAAATGCATAAAGGAATGGAGGAACTATTCTGTTTAATAATGGAAAAACACGTTTTTCAAAATATTAAATAGTTTTGACGAAAATCATAGTTTAGTGGTTACAATAACTGAAATATGTTACGCGGGACAACCTAAAAATAGCCGTTTTTTTTAAATGAAGTTTCAACAATTATTTTATTTGTTTTTTATTTTAAAAAATCGTTATTTTTTAAAATACGTACAATGAGGGGGAGGACAGGGGTAAGGGAGACAAGGAGAAAGGGGGTAGGAGAAAGGAGAAAGGGGGTGGGAGAAAGGAGAAATGGGTAGGAGAAAGGAGAGGAAGGCTGGGAGAAAGGAGAAAAAGTTGGACAAAAAAATAAAATATGACAAAATAAAATATCTCTCTTTTTTCCGGTAAATTAAAAAAAAAATAAGGAGAAGAGGGGTAGGAGAAAGGAGAAGAGGGGTGGAAGAAGGGAGAAGGGTACCCCCTGTCCTCCCCCTCTACAATAGCAACTACTCAGAAGTTTTATAAATATTTTTCTCTAATTTTTAGTCAATTTATCCCTTTCTAGTGCACCCATTGTATAAAAAAAATCCACGTGTGCTTCGTTTGATCTCAGTTCTTCATTGGTTAAAATCCGATTATGACGTCGAATTTTCTTGTTTTCCTCCGAATTTCCTATTGTGACGGCATGAAAAAAAGGCGACCATGCCTGATGACATCACATAGAAAGAACACATCTTTTTGCAGATCAGTCGCAAAGAAGGAATAAGTTTGCCTGCGTATTGTTAGAAAATCATTAGATAAACAGATTCCACCACCAAATCTCGTGTAATACGATATTTATCCACTCTCGACAGTTAAATTTTAAATATTTCTTCTTCCGAATACGGGAGTAGACTCCTAGGTAGGAGTGTAAAACGCTCGGCGAGTCTCGGGTTTAGTCGCACACCAGTCGTGTCCAATCCGGATCTCAAAAACCGATTCCGATATGCAGTTTATTGTATAATAGATACGTCAGCAAAACCAGTGTACACATCATGCACATATTTAATGGATTTGTCATAAGGCGCTAACAACAAAACGCAACGATAAGAATAGGAAACACAACCATAAAAATAATTATGGAGGAATGGTGAGACAGTGGCGGACCCCTCCCCCCCCCCCGTATTTTCCACCTTTACCAGATGAACCACTTCAGTTGGAAAATCCTCTTGAAGTGTAGAATCCCTTATTGTTGATTATTCACTATTGCCGTATTGGAGGGGGAGGACAGGCGTAAGGGAGACGGGGAGAAAGGGGGTAGGAGAAAGGAGAAAGGGGGTGGGAGAAAGGAGAAAGGGGGTAGGAGAAAGGAGAGGAAGGCTGGGAGAAAGGAGAAAAAGTTAGAGAAAGGAGAAAAAATAAAATATCTCTCCTTTTAAAATTTTTTCTTATATTTCAAGAAAAAATATCTCAAAAGGAGATGTTTTATTCTAATGGGAGAAAGGAGAACAGGGGTAGGAGAAAGGAGAAGATGGGTGGGAGAAGGGAGAAGGGTACCCCCCTGTCCTCCCCCTCGTATTGGGCTATTCCAGAAATAATCCATACCCCCCTATAGTCCAAATAATTATGACGTCTTAAAAGGCTATTATAATTTTTTTCTTTGACGCCTTACATCGACGACGTTAATGTAAGGCGTCAAAGAAAAAAATTATAATAGCCTTTCAACAGGTCGGGACCACTACCTTATATGGAAATGCATAAATTAGCATACTTATGTTCTCGCACATGTAATTGTTTATTTACATGTGACGCAATTTATTTTTACCTAGGTTTTTGACCAATCCACTAAATGAGTTACAATGCATGATGGACTACTACGTGTTTACAATCAACCAAGAACACGTGTTATTTACTGAAAACAACACATTTTTTCGTGCAATGCGGGATTCACAATTTCGCTTAGTTTTTCATTTTGTGTATCCTTATTTATAGTTCGTGATATAAAGTATTACTTCCATGCTCAGATTAACGAAGAGTTGTTTCTATGCGAAGAAAAAAGGGTTTGAATTACCCGATATATAGCCATTAACATCATGTTTGATGATGGCACAGAGATTTCATGTATTGTTCCACCAGAAGCAACGAAACAACTGCGAAAAAACACAATTACCCATGAGACAAACTTACTGGTGTAAAGTAAGCCGTCGATAACAGCCGGAGTACAGTAATGTTTGTATATATAGATAATTAAAGGCAAATATGGGATCCTTGAATTTTGTGTTCGTAAAAAAGGCGAAGAAATATTTACATACATGGCAGTGTTAACAAAATCTATAAGTATTTTTGTTGGTCACATTTCAGTATATGGGACTTCCAAATTGTTCCCTTTTTTTAAGGTAGTGAAGTAAGCAACTGTAGTTTCAGTTTGTTCGTTTTTTAACGGGCTCAGACATTTGACAAACTGAATAAAATCATTACAGCTGATTTCTTAAACCTACAAAGTAAAACTTTGGTTGGCTTGCTTGCTTTGTTTGTATAGTTGTTTATACAAGCTTTGAAAATAAGATTGACATCTTTAAACAATATATATATATATATATATAGGCATAGTTTAACTTGTATATTTTATATTTTGTACAATATACAAACAAAGCAAGCAAGCTAACCAAAGTTTTGCTCCACATGCATTAGGAAATAAGCTGTAATGATTTTATCCATATGTATGTGCGACAAGATGGAAAATTTGATATGTTTTGTGAAAATTGCAGCGTTGGATCTATAATAAAAAAGAAGATGTGGTATGATTGCCAATGAGACAGCTGTCCACAAGAGACCAAAATGACACAGAAATAAACATTTATAGATCACCGTACGGTCTTCAACAATGAGCAAAGCCCATACCGCATAGTAAGCTATAAAAGTCCCCGAAATGACAATGTAAAACAATTCAAACGAGAAAACTAACGTCCCTAATTATATAAAAAAAATGAACGAAAAAAAAATATGTAACACATAAACAAACGACAACCACTGAAATACAGGCTCCTATACAATATATTTTTTTTTGATGAGATAGATTTCTTGTCCTTTTATATATTTAATTGAGCCGGTTTTTTTTTTGTTTTTTTTTTTGTTTGGATTGTTTTACACAAGTAATTTTTGGGTCATTAATAGCTTACTTTTCAGCATTGGACCTATGACTGCTTACTTTACTAAATTATGTCTTTGTTGGAAAGATGTCTCATTTAGTTTAGTTTAAACATATTTATTTATAGTGGATTGGGAAACAAGTTTTCCAACTTATATTAATCCCTTTCCACTTTGCGGGATGTCTCATTTGGCACTCATACGTCATCTTCTTATTTCTATATACAAAGCACGTTTTAGAAAAAAAAATAATAGGTAATATGGCACCCACTATGATCCAGAGACTTTTAATATTGGAGATATTTTACATATGTCAACAGGACAGCAGCCGAACGATAAAAAACCTCTGAGGTATATTTTGTGATAAAATTAGCAACAAACGATATTATCGATGGATGAAACTATAAAAAATGTATTGAGCTAAATACCGTACCCGCTCAGTGGCGGATCCAGGGGGCGGGGGTTCAGGGGGATGGACCCCCTTTTTTGGACGATCAGTGCATTTGGATGGGGACATGTAGTTGGAACCCCCTCCCCTTTTGTCCAGGGTTAGGACCCCCTTTTTAAAATGGCTGGACCCGCCCCTGCCGCTTTCATAACACTTCTTTTTAGCATACTGAATATTATGATGTTCTTACTATTAGTTCAGGTCCTGATAAAAAAAAAAACACATTCAGTACAGAAAGAAGTGTTTCAATAAAAGTTTCGTGTTTTTCTTGGCAGAAATGATTTTGCAAGACACTATACAGGTTTAAAAGAGCTCAAATGATTTTCTTACTGGACAGTGATCACTTCATTGTAAATTTCACTGCGTCGTGAAATTAATGCAGGTTCAATTCATAACAATGCACAAAACCGGTTCAACTACTTTTGCAAGGCGAAAAAGAAAGTCGAATCGTGAAGCCAATAAACAATATTTTTTTAATCTGAGCATGCAAATTGAAGATTACGTTATATATTTTACATTGAATATATTTGCAGAATAAAAACTTTGGTAATGAGAGTCCCAGACAATATATTAATTGACTGTTTTCCCACTAATTCCACGTGTTTTAAGTAGTTGTTTACTCGTAGTAGCCCACAATGCATTGTAGTTCATTGAGTCGATTGGTCAGTTTTTCAAGGCCATATTGGCCTTGTGTTTTGGAAATTACTATGCAAATATATTCTGACGTCAGAAAATCTAGAGTTCTCGACCTGTTCAAGACGTCATAATTATTTGGACTAACCCCCCTATAGAAGGTTAAGGATTTCCAGAAAAAAATCTGTTAAAATCTCAGATTTTCAAGAAAATATTCTGTAAGTTGTCAATAATTTCCAGATTATTTCAAAAATTCTAAAAAATATTCCAGGAAAAAAATGAGAATAATACTAAAAATTCCAAGAAAATATCCTGTGGAAATAAATATTTCCAGACAAATTTAATTTCCAACAGAAAAATTCCAGATAAACAATTTTCATGAAACATATAAGTTTTAATATTGTTTTTTTTGTGTCATACATGTAGATGATTAGATCAAACTGGCATTCATTCAGTGTATGGCAGCTGTATGCTTACTTGTTTTTGTTTAAATGTCTTTGTGATCAAGTTCATCCATTTCAAATGTACAATCATTCAATGGATAATTTATCTTGGGTCTTTTTATATTGTTATGATACATTACGGTCTCTGGTAAGGGTGAAGGTTGGCTCCTGTTGTAATGTTTAAAACACTACATTTTTTTATGCACCTTTTCTAAATCAGATGCCATTGACATTGTTCAGTGGTTGTCATTTGTTGGTGTAGTAACTTGTTCATGTTTCTGGTTTCTTTTTTTTTCATATAGATTCCACAGTTGGTTTTCTGTTATTTTTGGGGCCCATTATAACTTGTTGCTTGGTGTGAGCCAAGGCTCCATGTTTTTGACCTATACCTGTTAACTTTTTATGCGCTGTGATTTGGGTTGAGAGATGTCTCATTGGTATTCTTACCACATCTTCTTGTTTATACATGTAGGACTCTAAAGTGCGATGGTACTCTAAAGTGCGATGGTCACGCTAAAGTGCAATGGTCTACGCTAAAGTATGACGGTGTCTCACGCTAAAGTGCAATGTTTGTTTGTTCCCTAAAGTACGATGGTACAGCACGCTAAAGCGCGATGGAACAAAAGAGAAAGATTCAAGGGCACTAATGTCAAAAACAAGTCTTTTTGCGAAATCTAGTTTGCAATGATTCAACATATATACAACTTAGATTGACAACTAATACAAATAAATTTTGGAAAATCACTTGGATCATTTTGAATATCAATGTTTAGTGAGAGTTTAATGTCTCTAGCATATTTTGATTTTTCGTATGATAGGTGGTGAGCAGTTCTCTTTTCTGTAGTTCCACATAAACGACAGTTATAGTCTGGGTCCATTTTTTACCATATCTGTTGACAAAAAAAGACTATTTTGGATTTGTTTTAAAGGGTTGAAGGGTAGAAAAAGCACATCATAAGTTGTGATTGAAAGTTGTTTGTCTTACGTCCAGTGGCATGTATTTCATTCATATTTCGGGACTGTACATATTGAAAATTGAGCCGATTTAATCAAGATTTAAAAAAAGACAATTTTATTATAGAGCAATTATAAGACTTACAAATGTACTCCAAATCCAGGGCTGGTTTAACACCATGTTAAATAAGGCTTTACGTATATTATTATATACAGTGGCGGATCCAGAGGGGGGTTCCGGGGGTGCGCACCCCCCTTTATTTTGGCAGATCAATGCATTTGAATCGGGACATATGTTTTGCACCCCCCCTTTGCCCTGGGCTAGCACCCCCCCTTTCGAAAATTCCTGCATCCGCCACTGATATATGAAATATCCTGACTGCCAAATATACATCACTGATTTCTGATTTCATGGACATGTATATGTTAAGTGCACTGTAAAACAGTTTCAGTTTACGTTTTTGAAATAGACATTAAACCTTGTTTTTTAAGTGCATATATAAAGTATAAGATTTACAGTAGAAGTTGATAACTTTAAGATTTGTCCTTGTGAGAAAACAATACTCGGGTCATAAAGACTTTTTTTAAATCTTGGCTAGTATATATATTGGCATAGTCATACATGTTCAAATGATAAAATACTGACCATGGCTTTATATGATCGGAAAGGTCTTTCAATTGCGGGTAGACAAGAAGTTTTTATATTCACAATTAAAAAGATATTAACCAACATTATATAAATAGCTACACAACGAAGTGAGATCTCTGTTTTCTTCTTCTGTATTTTGTTGATGTTGGTACTTGTTCGATTAATTTTCGTATTTTAAACTGGAAATTTCTACTTTCCAGGGTTATCCAGTACCTTAACTATATAGACTACTCGAAACTTCACAGTAATTATTTTTATCAAATATATTTATTTTTAACCGGCGGTAACCGGAACACACCTTAATTACGATTTAAACTTAACCCACAAACTAATGAAATATTGTCACTCACCACTTCAAAACGTTGTAGTATTCAAAGTTCTCGTCCGATTTTCTTGTTTTGTACATCAGTCGATTTGTTTTGAAAAATTGAATAATTCTGAAAGACCACAGACGAGATTGAAATAAACAAAGGGGTTTTCCGACAGGTATTAGAGATAACCTTTCGCAATAAAAACCATGTGATGATAAGAAGTATGTCTGGTCAATTTAGGACGGCGGCATCGCACATGGTCACAAAGGGCTATTAACGATAACATACTAATTAGTCAGTTTCCATATCTTTTCTACAGAGCTCCCCGGGTTATAAATAAGTGCTAACAAATCGTTGTAGTTCCTGTCAATATAATACTTCCATGGTTCAACATAAATAGATTGTTATATTGGTTATCAAAATCAGCTAGTGGCAAAATCTTCTGAGTTTTGAATTTTATAAGCTCCAGACATCCCCCCTTTTTTTTGTAAAACAAAATTTTTGTTTAGTATGTATGTTATCTTTATATTTATATTATAAAATCTTCAATATAAATTTGAATAAGAAATGACTGATTTTCTACAAAAAAAAATTGTATACTGGAATGAAATTTGAGAAGTTATCAAAGGAGTAGGTTCAGTAAGACCCCTTTTTGGCTCCAAAATTAAGCAGCTTTGCAAAATTGAGCAAATGTAATCTTTTAGCTATTTTTTGGAAAGTAGAATGCTTCTGCTACATAAATATGTGCTGTTTTTGACAATACAATGTACAGATATCGTGTACTAGCATCATAAAGTCATGCTAAATTACTGAAATCTTCACAATTATAGCATTTTAGTTAAATTTTAGACAGTTTCCGTCTAAAGCTTAGATAATGCAGCCTCTAATGAAGAGAAGTTATGTATACAGCATTACGGGTAACGAGGGTAAAGGGGCGAGTTTCTTCATATTTTGGCTTGGTAAATATGAATGTCATGTGAATATTCTGAGACATTTATTCAGGAGATTAAATATTTTCTTTGGTAATATCTTCTGACATCAGACTCGGACTTCTCTTGAACTGAATTTTAAATGTGCGTATTGTAAAGTGGCCGCATTCGTGTTCATTCATAATATTAAAATGTAAGTTGTATTTGATGATAATACATAACATATATAAAGGTTGAGGATGAACACGGATGCGGCCACTTTCATTTTTGACGAAAACCATCTTAAAAGTGACGTTTTTTGGCATATTTGTTAGATTTTTAACCGGATTTTTGTGACAAAAATGTCGGTTATTGATTTGGAGATGTACGGCGGGCGGGCGGGCGGGCGGGCGGGCGGGCGGGCGGCAATCAAATGTTGTCCGTGCATTAACTCATGAACCGTTCAATCAAAGCTTTTAAAATTTTAATATGTTGTTACTGACAACTAAATGAAGGTCAAGTTCAATAATGGCGATTTTGACTTTTACCGTTCAGGAGTTATGGTTCTTGAAAGATTGAAAAATGAAGTTTCCAGTCGTGTCCGTGCATTTACGCATGAACTGTTCTACTAAAGCTTCCCAAATTTTAACATGTTGTTACTGATGACAAAATGGAGGTCATGTTTAATAATGACGATTTTGACTTTTACCGTTCAGGAGTTATGGTTCTTAAAAGATTGAAAAATGGAGTTTCCAGTTGTGTCCGTGCATTTACGCATGAACTGTTCTACCAAAGTTTCCCAAATTTTAATATGTTGTTACTTATGACAAAATAGAGGTCATGTTCAATAATGGCGATTTTGACTTTTACTGTTCAGGAGTTATGGTTCTTGAAAGATTGAAAAATGGTGTTTCCAGTCGTGTCCATGCATTTTCTCATGAACCATTCAACCAAAGCTTTTGAAATTTTTATATGTTGTTACTGATGACAAAATGGAGGTCAAGTTTAATAATAAGGATTTTGACTTTTACCGTTCAGGAGTTATGGTTCTTGAAAGATTGAAAAATGGAGTTTCCAGTCGTGTCCCTGCATTTACGCATGAACTGTTCTACCAAAGCTTCCCAAATTTTAATATGTTGTTACTGATGACAAAATAGAGGTCAAGTTCAATAAAGACGATTTTGACTTTTACCGTTCAGGAGTTATGGTTCTTGAAAGATTGAAAAATGGTGTTTCCATTTATGTATTACTGAAAAATTATTACACCAGGGTTTTCGATATCACAAACTGGTCAAAACATTTACTAAATTTTATCACCGGTATAAGGAAATAATTCGTAAATATAACTCAACATGCAGACATCTTATACGTTCAGGTATTTCACATCCAAAATTTTATGGAAATATTCTTTATAAAGCACAAAAATGTCAGTATTCTCCTCAGAAACTAACAAAACCTTTAAATAGACTTATTAAAAGGGGATATAGTTACGATACTGTTGTCAGGTCATTAAAGATTGCATATTTTGGCTTTAACATTGATTCACTGATAGGGTCTTTGCATCGGAACTAAACACATTTATTTCTAAAAAAACAGTTGTTGGCATGACACGGGTTATGTTCTTCTCATATTTTTTATGATAGTATGATACTAAACCCCTAACGGGAGGGATTGTACCTGATATTCATATGATGAAGACATAATCTTTCAATCAGTTTAATTGAGGTCTGGAGCTGGCATGTCAGTTAACTGCTAGTAGTCTGTTGTTATTTATGTATTATTGTCATTTTATTTATTTTCTTTTGTTACATCTTTTGACATCAGACTCGGACTTCTCTTGAACTGAATTTTAATGTGCGTATTGTTATTGTTTTACTTTTCTACATTGGCTAGAGGTATAGGGGGAGGGTTGAGATCTCATAAACATGTTTAACCCCGCCGCATTTTTGCGCCTGTCCCAAGTCAGGAGCCTCTGGCCTTTGTTAGTCTTGTATGATTTTAAATTTTAGTTTCTTGTGTATAATTCGGAGTTTAGTATGACGTCCATTATCACTGTACTATTATGCATATTTTAGGGGCCAGCTGAAGGACACCTACGGGTGCGGGAATTCTCGCTACATTGAAGACCCATTGGTTGCCTTCGGCTGTTGTTTGCTCTGTGGTCGGGTGGTTGTCGCTTTGACATATTCACCATTTCCTTTCTCAATTTTATTTCCAGTCGTGTCCGTGCATTTTCTCATGAACCATTCAACCAAAGCTTTTGAAATTTTTATATGTTGTTACTGATGGCAAAATAGAGGTCAAGTTCAGTAATGATGATTTTGACTTTTACCGTTCAGGAGTTATGGTTCTTGAAAGATTGTAAAATGGCGTTTCCATTCACGTTGTTGCATTTACTCATGAACCATTCAATCTAAGCTTTTCAAATTTTTATATGTTGATACTGATGACAAAATGGAGGTCAAATTTGATGTTGACAATTTTCACTTTCACCATTCATCAGTAATGGTTCTTGTGATATTGCCAGGACACAAATAAATATTAATAAATCCGGTTTGCTGTCGTTGTGACAGCCTCTTGTTCATATTTAAGCTTCAATCGGAGCGTTTTTAATGACTGATCAGTTAAAATCTTTTACATAAACTAATCGAATCAATTGAAATATACACTTAAGTGTTTAAAAAGTGTCCTAAATATCTCGTTAGATGAAACTGAAATTTGGGGCCAAAATCGGCCCTTACCGGACCTACTCCTTTAATGTTCTCATACCACAGTCACAATTTGAAAATGTTTTCTCCAAATACAAATGGTTTTTAAAAAAATTATAAATTAGTTCACAATACATTACAAAATAAATGTGTCTCTAATCTCATATAATTTCCTGTACATGCAGTTTTACAATTTTCTATTTGTCGCCTGCAACTAAAGTGGCCAAATCTAGACATCTAACAATCCTTCTTTGGGGAACGATTTATATAATTTCTTATTGTTTTCAAATTCCTGTATTTCTTTACATGTTATAATTTCCTAAAACATCATGAAATTAAAGAAAATTACAAAACTTTTAAACAATTGTTAAACTCTAAATTTGTATAATATGAATGACATTTGATTTTTTAAATGTATACATGTTTAACATTTTTAAAGTTAAGATAAGTTATGGAACTGAAAGATGATACATTATGTATATATATTCAAAACATATTCATATAATAGATGTAATCATATTAATCCACTTAGACAAATAGAGTCAATGTATTATAATGATTGATAAATAAACGGAAAAAATAACAATTTAAATAATAAAAAAATAAACTTTTCTAATTTTAAAACTGAGACTAAATATTTATTTTTGCAGAGCAAGGGATTATGGATACATAGTTCCTAGTATTTATCTCCTTTGTCTTATAACATGTGGTTCAAGTAATTGCATGTAGTATATTATGATATAATTAAAGTCCACAGAAATGGCCATGTGTTCACAGTGGGACTTCTTTAAAGCTTTTTAATTACTGATTGTTTGTCAACTAGATGGCTAGATAAAATAATCTTCAACCTCAACAACTATGAAAAGCAGTAGGTCCTGGTGTGTGGTTTCTCACAAATTTCAATACAAACATACTTGTAGAGAACATAAATCATTGTAAATAAAACCCTATAAATCCAGATAGTGAACTATGATTTTGTTTTTATTTTAAAACCATTAAAACACTGACTTGTAAATAGTTGTAAAAATCTTGATTTGTTATCAACATCCAGTATTTTTACTTAGTCATTTCTTTTGATTCTTCATTTCTTAGTATGGATGTTTTGCATTTTTTATCATAAACCTTATAGCTGCATTAAAATATGACTCCTTCACAATAAAAAACAAACTTGAAACAAAAAGATAACTATGGGTCTATAATCAAGTTTGATTACAAAATCAAAAGTTAAATATAATTAGTGGAATTTGGATGTTAGAACCATTTGTTATGTTTATAAAGGTTTTTTTTTTATCATTTTTGTCATGAATAAATTATAATATACACAGTATTCATATCAATTTAATTTCACTTAGTTCTAGAAATGCAAGTTTCAAAATATTTTTTTTAATCACAGGCATTTATTTTCTGAGAATTTTTTCCCTTATGCCATGACCATAACCATGATAACACATGTTTTATGAAAATGCAAAAAAGCAAACAAGTTCTATAATACCAATATACTGATATACATGCATGTACATGTAACTTCCATGGTAAAAGAAAAGAGGGGGAAATATTATTATCTCAATCTCCAATTAGAAGTTGTGAATTGTCCCAATAAGATTACAAATGTAATAGTAAACATGTCATGTGGTGTTGAAAGTATGCATTTCTTTTGAAGTATTATCACTATCAATATCTACATGAATATCATATCCCCTGAATGTTATGTTAGAAGCTGAGGTACATGAACAAATGTACATTTTTTTATTTTTTTTTAGGTCCTATTGCAAACAATTTCAAATTTACAACTCTCAGACTTAATAGATATAGGAAGATGTGGTGTGAGTGCCAATGAGACAACTCTCCATACAAATAACAATTTAAAAAGTAAACCATTATAGGTTAAAGTACGGCCTTAAGTTCAGTACTGACAACTCTGGCTTACAACATGTATGGACACACTTTATACATGTAGTATTAAAATAATAAAATGTGGTATCATTTCCAAATTGCCAATAAGACTACTCTCCAATAGTTAAGATAATCATGCCATCTGCTGTGGGTATTTTTCAATTTTCACATCTTTTGATCCACTGGAAGGCGTCAAAGCAAAAGCTTAAAATAGCTTTCCTAGACATCATAATTATTTGTACTAACTCCCCACCAGAGATCAAAAGATACAAAATTAACCACTTAAGAATATCGTACAGCCTTCAACAACGAGCAAAAACCTATTAAACCACTTTAAATTTCTGGTACATTGTTTGTAAAGATACATAGGGCTTTAGAATTACCTAATGAACTACAGATATACATACAAGCACAAATTTATCTTAAGTTTACTGAAAGCGACTAGAATCCAGATTTTCCATGGAATTTTTAAACTTTTATTGTTGCCTTCTATAGGATGCTCTGGATTTCCAGAAATTTTCTAATAACAACAGCATAATTTTCCATGGAATATTTTAATTTATCTTTTTGCCTTCTATAGGACCGACATGGAATTCCAGATTTTTTTCTGAACCACATCCCAAATTTTCCATGGATTTTTTTCTGAACCCCATATACCTTCTATAGGGGGGGTATGGATTATTTCTGGAATAGCCCATTCACTACATGTATCTGTAGCATTAACATCCTGACACAAATATGTGTGCAATACGCATTGCTGAAATGTGACGTTTTTCTCCTCAAAAGATGATATTGTTGTAACAAATCTGTGTTTATTTTTTTTATAGTTTATGAGCATGGCACCTACATCCCCATTTATCTTGTTTGAAGAAAAATTGATGGAAGTCATCAAAAAAACACCAAAGACATCACCCCTGGAGATATATATTTTAAAAATATATCTGGAAATGAAAACAGAAACTGACATTGTTCAGGTTTGTACTATAGTCATGATAGTAGGATATAGACTGTCTGATGGACATGCATGACAATTTTTTATACCCTGTAAGAATATAAGATGGTCCCAAATGTTTGTTTGTAGACTGTTAACATCATGTAAAAACTTGAAGGCATTATTTGACGTTTTTATACCCCATCAAATGAAGTTTGTGTGGGTATATAGGAATCACCTCTGTCTGTCTGTCTGTCTGTCCATCCGTCCTGCTCATTGTCCTGAGCAGAACTTTTGTACCTTAGTACCTACATTGTAGGATTATCAAACTTGGTATGTGGATGAATCATATACGGGAGGTGGATGTGTCACGAATGAAATTATGTCACAATGACCTTGACTTTGATCTTCATGATAGCAAAACGAAGATGATGTGTCACGTACCAAATTTAGGTCAATGTGACCCTTGACCTTCATGATAGTAAAATGTCATCCACTTTTTTCTTTATAATTTTTAAAGCTTTTCTTCTTCATGTTCTTCATGTCATAGCTTTTGTACTGTAGAGCCTAGGTGGTTGTATCATTGGCATAGCTTTTGTACTGTAGAGCCTAGGTGGTTGTATCATTGGAAGATGAACTTCTTGCGATATCAGATGTAAGTCTCATGACTTATAGGGTTAGGCAAGTGAGAGGGAAAAAGGGGTGGGGTATAGAGTTGTGCTCATAGTTTCAAGTTAGATTTAATATGGAACAAGAATTTCATTGCAGACTCAATACACATGATACATTTACAAGTTTAACTTCATACCCTTGGGAAGGAGATTTGAAAGAATTTTGACACGCATCTTCATCAGTGATATCTCACCCATTATTTCATGATGTTATTATTATACAATTTTATTTCTATCTATTATTCAATTTTCCGTATTTAGCGCCAAAGTTCGGGAGCGGAGTATCACTAATAAGCATCAGTTCACACAGATTTCTTGTTTTGCTCTTGCATACATATATTATTATTTAGTGTACAGTTTTGTAACTGCTGAATATTGATTTTCATGTGTGTTATCTTTAGGAAGTAGGAACCAAGTATGACAGTCCCCCTCTAGATGAGAAGGACAGTTGTGGACAGAATTCAAGGAAAAGGAAAGAAAAGAATAGACTTTACACCTGGATAAAAAATTTCATAACAAGAAAGACGTGTGCACCTGTGGAATCTTGTGAGTTTATGATGTTTATCATGTTTATATGCACATTGATTTAAGAATTGAATGCATATTTTTTGTACTTAATCGGCGTGTAAAAGCGTTGACCGAAGCACATTTTATATAAAGCGTGGAAGCGCTTCATACAAAAAATGTGTGCACGGTCAACGCTTTTACACGCCCATAAAATGCAAAAAATCTGCATTCAATTCTTAAAATTACATTTTCAGTCAAAAAAAAACCAAAATCACATCAAAGTTCAAGGCAATATTTTTTCTGCGCCAGTCGAGTGTTTCGTCTATAAAAGACTCATTAGTGACACTCTTATCTAAAACTATGCAAATCCAAATCACTATGAAGTTGAAGAGATTATAAACCCAAAATATACCGAAACAGGGAACCAAAATAAGACCAAGGAAATCCTATGCCTTGAAGTAGAAAAACTTTATTGTTTTAAACAATTTCAAAATTTATAACAGCACATTTAGTTTGATGAATCACGTCAGCACCGAAGTGTTGACTAGCGGAGCGGGTTAACCTCTAGGAAGAATACCTCCACCAGCAGTGAAAACCATCATGGTGTTAAAAAAAAAAATCACATCAAAGTTCAAGGCAAGATTTTTTCTGCGCCAGACGCGCGTTTCGTCTATAAAAGACTCATCAGTGACGCTCTTACATGTATCTAAAACTATGCAAATCCAAAATCACTATAAAGTTGAAGAGCTTATAAACCCAAAATATACCGAAACAGGGCACCAAAATAAGACCAAGGAAATCCTATGCCTTGAAGTAGAAAAACCTTAGTGTTTTAAACAATTTCAAAATGTATAACAGCAAATTATGAATTTCCAACATAGTGTATTTTAACAGATTTGAGCTAGGACTTACATTTTCTGAGCTATAAGGGGCTAAAAGGGGTTAAAAAAGACTTCTCTTTTTTGTTCGTCAAATTTTTATTTTTCATCTTATTTTGGTTTTGTTTTTTATGCCCCGCCACGAAGTGAAAGGGGCATATAGATTTACCCTTGTCCGTCCGTACATACGTATGTACGTCCGTCTGTCCCGATCTTGGTTAAGTTTTGCGTTAAGGTCCATTTCTCAGAATGTGATAATGATGTACCAATGATATTTCATCAGTATATTCTTCTTAAATAGTACTACATTGATCAACAACATTTGGGTCAATTTGACCTACATTTCATGCTTGATTGACTTCAATAACTTTTTTCATAAATGACCATTGTGAAGAAACCTATTGTAATATATGAATGATATTTCACCACTGTGGTGTTCCTATGTAGTGTAACACAGTTCAACAGTTCAGCATCTTTTGGGTCACTATGACCTACATTTTATGCTTGAGTGATTTTGGTTAAGTTTTGCGTTTAGGTCCATTTCTCAGAACCCTATGGTAGTGCATCAATGATATTAGACTGTTGTAGTGTTCTTGCTTAGTGCAACACAGTTCAGCATCTTTTTGGTCAATATGACCTACATTTTATGCTTCAGTGGTTTTGGTTATGTTTTGTGTATAGGTCCATTTCTCAGAACCCTATGGTAGTGTATCAATGATATTAGACTATTGGTAGTGTTCTTGCTTAGTGCAGCACAGTTCAGCATCTTTTTGGTCACTATGACCTACATTTTATGCTTCAGTGATTTTGGTAAAGTTTTGTGTCGAGGATTATTTCTCAAGAACCTAATGTAGTATATCAATGATATTAATGTATTGTAGTGTCCTTGCATAGTGCAGCACAGTTCAGCATCTTCTAGAATACCATGACCTACATTTTATGCTTGAATGATTTTGGTCAAGTTTTGCATTTACTGCCATTTCTCGGAATCTGTGGTAGTGTATCAATGATATTACACTGTTGTAGTATTCTTGCACAGTGCAGCACAGTTTGACCTCTTTTTGGTCACTTTGACATATCTTATGCTTGAGTGACTTTGGTTTAAATTTGCCATACAGCTCTTTTCAGCAGCATTTTGGTCAATTTTTACATGAGACAACATGGAACCTCATATTGATCTTAATGGCAGGGCATCTGTGGCTTACAGACACATTTTCTAGTTTTTCTTTATGTTCCTTATGAACTTTCGCAACAGTAGAGTACGACAGATTTAGCATAGCTTTTACCGTTTTCGAGCTATTAGGGGCCAAAGTGGTGCTAAATAAAAAAAAAAACAAAAAAAAGTTTTTTTATTACTAATCAGAATTCTCTGTCCAGCATATTACTGTGTCCAGCATATTATTGTGTCCAGCATATTATTGTGTCCACTTTAGTAGTGTGTCAATGCTTGCCCAAATGAACACCTGTTCGACCACTGCGGTCGTATCATGCTGCGCTTGGCGTAGCTCTTTATTTTGGTAATGCTTCAACCAAATGATAATATCTTTGGTATGTAGCCTTATTATGAAGAGTTACAGATTAAGTTAGAGTTTGGTGACGGTTCAATGATTTTCACGGAAGCTACAGCCCTTGGACATAGAAAAATTCAATATCAAAGAAATTGTAAATGTAAAACCACTGGCAGTGGGGCTAAACAAACCAAATATAAAACATACAAAACAATAAAAAGTAAAAGACATAGGTTAAAGGTAAAAGTGGTCCAAAATATAAAATATTTCTATACATACAAAATTACAGTGAATTATAAGTATTCCACACTTTTTTTTGTAATGTTCAACCAATTGATTTTATTTTTGGTATGTGGTCTTATCATGAGAAGTTACAGATTAAGTTCTACTTTGGTTGTGGTTGAATAATTTTTACGGAAGTTACGCCCTCGGACTTAGAAAATTACAGTGAATTTGAAGTTTTCAGCACTTTTTTATGTCCCGCCACAAAGTGGTCGGGACATATAGTTTTACCCTTGTTTGTCATTCTGACTTGTTGCGCAACAACCAGTTTTCCAGACTTTTTTACTAAACACCTTGAGATATTGAACTGATTTTTGGTATATAGATATTTATTGATGTTACAGATTGAGTTTGAGTCTTGTTACGGTTCATTGATTTTCACTTTTGTCGTTCAAGAGTTATGGGACTTTGTTCATTGAAAATTGACATTTTTCACAAAAACTCAAGTTTACTTTGACCAATTCTTACTAAATTTTAACATGATGTTACATGTAGGTCCTATGTAGAGTAAATGCCTTTGGTTTTTGTTATTTTCCCTATTGTCCTTTTAGAGTTCTGGAGTTGGGAGCGGACTAAGTAACTTACTTTTTTTTTGTGAATAACTAAAGAATATTTTTTTCCTATTTTCATTTAGATTTTTTTTGGTTCTATATTTAATTTATTATTTTTTTCATTATTTTATTAAATTTTATTTTTATAAAAATAATTGTCTGTTTGCTTTTAAAATTCACATAGTGTTTCTTCTTTTGTTTTGTTTGAAATAGACATGATCTGATAATTACAGTCGAATCTGCTTAATCCGACACCTGAATATTCCGACATCCTGTGAAATCTGACAAAATTTACTGGTCCCGAAAGTTTTCTTTAACATTCTTTGTTAAAAAATCTTCTGTATTCCGTCACCCGTCTACTCCGTAATCCGACAGCATTTTCAAGTCCCAGCCTTCATAAGTACTCTAATTATACTTGTTTAATCCGACCCTTTGATCTCCTTAATCAATTTATAAACAAGGTAATCATAATTCAGTCAGGTGTATTTCATGCATTTTTATTAAAGGTAATTTAATCCATTACCTGTGTACACAAATATCTTGTTATTTTTTATTGATCGGATAGGAAATTTGAGGCTCAGTACGGGATAAAAACATTTCTACAACATATGGAAAATATATAAATCTTAATACATACTTTTCATAATGTCTTTCTTAATTCAATGTGAGTAAATTGTTGGGGAAAAAAATCCAGACGAAGAAATATTGCTAATTGGACTGTGAAATGATTTCATTTTGACAGTTTAATTTATGTAACCAGTGTCGAAGACGATATTCCGACTAAATGATACAAATAACCATGACTGGGAAAATAGTTAAACAATTGATGAAGACTAACACTGTAAATGTTCTAAGAACTTGTCAATCTCACTGAAATTTATCGTACTAAATATTTACAAGATCTTGGGAATTCGTACTTGACGTGGTGTAATGTTTCATAAACACTATTTTTCTTTAAAGGATCTCCTTAGTAAAACCTATTTTGGGTGTTATTGCCCACGTTTGTATCTTACATGCTTATTTCACTTTTATCAAATGTGAAACCCGAGTATTCCGACACCCTGTCCAATCCGACATATTTCTCTGGTCCCGAGGTGTGTCGGATAAGACAGGTTCCACTGCATATGTTTTGAAATGAACTATAAAAAAAATTCGGAATGGGCGTATATTGCACTTGTGGCGCAGCTGTTTATTCTAATTCTGATTTCCAATATATTTCAATAATAGTGAACTACCAACATAATCGTGGCAAGCAAGTTAGACTGTCAAGAAAGTAAGCATATCAAACACATTACTGTATGAAGCAAGCTACTGGTAACACAATTCCTGTGTTGACCACAATATAGGTTATTGAGTAGTCAACAAAGTAGGTTGTTGAGCACCTCAGTTTGTATTGATAAAATTATCTGTAATTTCAAATGTTATTTTGGACTGTCAATTAAGTCATTTTAAGCTTGAGAGGCAAAATAAACCTTTGCAAAAAAAAAGCTCAGACCTGTCCTCTGTTTATCATTGGATGAAAATCTTATATTTTCAGTTAAAGAAAAATGGACCAGATTTGCAGATGCAAATCCATCTGTGGTGATGCAGTACGTCATAAGTAGGCCCAGGGTAATAGAACAACTGCAATGCATTTTGGACTCTGATTCAGGTAAATTTAGAGTTTTACCAAAGAAACAAATGGAATTGTGAATTCAAAAACATGTGTTTTTGATTTCTGTTTAATAATTGAATGATTAATTGTAATATGTTTTGCATTAGTCCATGATTGCAGAATATTTAATTTATTTCAGACAACATGTATGAAAGATGAGCATTGTTGATTGCTTTATAGATTATTATTAGGGTAATGTGAGCTTTTGCCACCATGAAACATCTATCATAACTTATCACACTTTAATCTTCCCCTCTGAAACCGCTGGGCTAAATGGAATCAAACTTGGCAGGATGCATCTATGTAAGGTCTGTTATAAAATTGCCTCATTTCGTCCTGATTGGACAACAAAATTGGCTGCCATGGGCAATTCTTGATGCTCACCTGAGCCTCTAGTTTTTTTTTTATTCAGTCATCTTCAAAATTGTTACTAAAAGAATGCATAGATCACACACAAAAAATTAAAACGGCATTAAAATTGCTATATTTAGCCATTGATATGTTTGGTTAAGACTATCCAGGTAAGCAATTTATGTTAGTTAATGAAATATCTTTCCTTATTCAGAGAAAGAGTTAGAAATAGACAGAGAAGAAGATAGAAATACTCAGATGGAAGGTGTAGAGGCAGAAGAAGATTTTGAGAGGGAACAGTTCATCGATTCAGAAGAGAATATTATCAATGAAGAAGAGGGTATAAATATTGTCAAGTGCTGTTTTTATCCCCCCTGCTAAGCGAAAGCGGGGGGATTATGTCATGTATGTAATGCAGTCCGTCTGTTTGTATGTATGTAATGTCATGCAAAATCTCAGAAACTAGAAATGATGGAAACTTGAAACTTGGTAGCATGTTAGAGTATGTGATCAGGGTATGAAATTCATGCCCTAGGGCAAATTTATGAGCGAAATTTCGTTTTTGAGATAGGCAGAAAATGGTGAAATCTTCCAAAATATTTACAATAGGAAGTTGGTTCCAACAGTATGACCTCCCATTATGGGTACCAAGTCTAGCAGTGGCATGGTATTTTGCCTGCAAGCCCTGAGGGCATTTTCCTAAGGGTTAAAAATAATGACAAAATCGATTCTGCACGAACTCCTCTTACACCTTTCATGGTAGAAACAAGAAAATTATAAGTGTATAAGTAGTACTATGAAAGTTGTCTGTGTCGAAGGTTTCGGAATTTTGAACTTTGCCCTTAGGGCAAAATGATTTCCCACCAAATGATTAATATGCGACATCTTTTGGTATGATTATGATCCAAGCAACTAACTTTTTATACCACCGCAAAAATTTTGCGTTCGTATAATGGTATCGCCCCTGTCCGTTGGCGTCGTCGGTGTCGGCGTCGTCGTCGTCGTCCAGATTAATGGTTTCCGGACAATAACTTAAGTTCTGATAGAGCAAATGCTACGAAATTTTAACACAAGGAATATAACCACAAAATACAGCTTGGGATTGTTTTTGGGGGTTATGCCCCCGCCGGTTCCTGAAATAGGGGCCAAAAAGGGCAAAATAAGTGTTTATATTAAATATGATGTAGAGGATTTATTTTTATGCCCCACCTACGATAGTAGAGGGGCATTATGTTTTCTGGTCTGTGCGTCCGTCCGTCCGTCCGTCCGTTCGTTCGTTCGTCCGTCTGTCCCGCTTCAGGTTAAAGTTTTTGGTCGAGGTAGTTTTTGATGAAGTTGAAGTCCAATCGACTTCAAACTTGGTACACATGTTCCCTATGATATGATCTTTCTAATTTTAATGCCAAATTAGAGATTTTACCCCAATTTCACGGTCCACTGAACATAGAAAATGATAGTGCGAGTGGGGCATTCGTGTACTGAGGACACATTCTTGTTTGTTCAATTTTAATCAAATTTTTTTCATAATGTTCCTTATGAAATCCCGCAACTGTAATATTGCAACGGATTTAACATAGCCTTTACCGTTTCCGAGCTATAAGCGGCCAAAGTGGTGCTAAATCCCAAAAAACGAACTTTTTTATTTCTTGTCCGATTTCAATGGGTTTTTTTTTTTTGATTCCTCATGAAATTTTAAGCGATTTGAGCTAGGACCTACGGTTTCGGAGCTACAAGGGGCCAAAAGGGGCTAAAACTGCCTTCTCTTTTTTGTTCGTCAAATTTTTATTTTTCATCTTATTTTCATTTTGTTTTTTTCATTATGTTCCTTATGAAATTCCGCACCGATAGTATGTCAACGGACTTAACGTAGCTTTTACCGTTTCCGAGCTATTAGGGACCAAAGTGGTGCTAAATAAAAAAAAAAAACTTTTTTATTTCTCGTCCGATTTCAACGGGTTTTTTTTCTTTGGATTCCTTATGAAATTTCCAACTCAGAAAATTTTTACCGATTTGAGCTAGGACTTACGGTTTCTGAGCTACAAGGGGCTAAAAGGGCTAAAACGAACTTCTCTTTTTTGTTTGTCAAATTTTTATTTTTCATCTTATTTTGGTTTTGTTTTTTTCATTATGTTCCTTATGAACTTCCGCACCGATAGTATGTCAACGGATTTAACATAGCTTTTACCGTTTCCGAGCTATTAGGGGCCAAAGTGGTGCTAACTCCAAAAATAGAACTTTTTTATTTCTCGTCAAATTACAACATTTTTTTTGTTTGGATTCCTTAACAAATTTCCAACCCGTTTGATTCTCTCCAAATTTAAGCTGGGACTTACGGTTTCCCTGCTACAAGGGTCTTAATTTCTGTGTCCAGTATATTACTGTGTCCAGCTAATTACTGTATCCAGCAAATTACTGTGTCCAGCAAATTACTGTGTCCAGCACATTATTGTGTCCACTTTAGTAGTGTGTCAATACTTGCCCAAATGAACACTTGTCGACAACTGCGGTCGTATCATGCTGTGCTCGGCGAAGCTTTTTATTATGTATTAGTATAACAGTTGGAACAATACTGTATGTTTGGATTCCAAATATGGCAATTCCAACTTTGGTAAATTTCCTGAAAGTCTCAAAGACTGTTTAAATTTTGGAAATGTTCCTTGAAACTAATTGTGTTTTACAATAACATATAAAAAGATATGCACACTTGGATTTTTAAAAAATGCCAATTCCAGTTTTAAGAAAATTCCTGAAAGTCTCAAAGACTGGCAAATCTTTGAAAATGTTCTTCAAAACTTACTATTCTTACATTGCAAAAACAAACAAAATATTTTTGAATGTTCAGATTTCCATTTTTGGTAAATTTCCTGAAAGTCTCAAAGACTCATTATTTTTTCAAAATTTAACTTGCAATTAATCTCTTTTGCTACATTTTATTTATTGGAATTACATGGAACACTAAGATTTCAAAAAATTGCAATTCCAAGTTTTGTAAATTTTCTGAAAGTCTTAAAAAGACTGCTTGATTTTTGGAATCATTCTACAAGACTTACCATATATATATATCATAAAAACTAATGAAATGTTTTGAAATGCTCTGATTCCAAAAGTTGCAATTCCAACTTTGGTAAATTTCCTGAAAGTCTCAAAGACTAGTTAGTTTTTGAAATGAAACTTTTACGCTGATGCTTGTAAAATGGGTTAAAACAAGTCCAATGTTTAGTGTGGTATAATAAAACAATTATGTCCTTCATGAAAAGTTAATATCCAAAATTGTTAAATCTCGAAAGGGGGAATTTCCCTTTGGCTATGCCCGCAGGAAATAACCTCTTCCTCGATTTATCAATTTTGGATACAGTAAAACCTGTGTAAACCGGCCACCTCTGGGACCGTCAAAAAGGGCCGATTTAGGCAGTGGGTCGGTTTATTCAGGTTTTCAGATTGACAGGAAGTCAGTGGTTCATGACGTCAGATATTTTACAGAACTGCATATTTCATGCAATTAACAAATAATAAGCTTGTATAGTACAGTAGATTACTGACATATTATAAATTAGTGTATTGAATAATAGAAAATTCTGAAACTAATTTTATTTAACCTAGAGTGCCGATGATTTGAACACAATATATATTTGGACATGTCCCTGCTTTTTACCATTTTTCTACGAACGAAACATCTTCAATCATTGCTCTCATTGGTATGAGAAAGTTAAGAAATCCATCATCTTTGGAATTTGAAAAATGATTCATACATTTAATGTTTGTGAAGAAATACTCATATGAAGTTAAAGTTTCTGGCTCGTCCGCTTCATTTTCACTTTCGCAGATTTTGTTTGCGTCGGAATCTCCACATTGTTTGAATTGATAAACACGAGTTGTTTTTCTGTCCATCATAAGTTTCCTCCGTAGGCATTGAAGATTAATTTTCCATAGCAGTTATTTCGTTTCAAAAGTGGTCGGATCTCTGTCGACTTGATCAGTTGATTGACATCAATCAATACCGTTATGATAAAAGGCCAAACCGGTTTTGACAGGTAATAATTAAAGTAATTTACTGTATTGGGACTAGATAATTAGATCGGAATTCCGAATAGACAGGGTCCGGTTTACAAGGGACATTTTTGCAAAGAATATTAAGGGAAGGAAGTGGGACTTTAATTTTCGGCCGGAATTGACAGGAAACCGGATTACTCAGGGTCCGGTTTTCACAGGTTTGACTGTATTAACTTTCCATGAAGGTCATAATTGTATATTATACAATTTATGACTTTTGATGAGGTGGATACAAGGATTTATTTACCTTGTACAAATATTTCATGTGATTAAGGTCAATATTTAAGAAATAGTTCAAGACACTGAGGGCCTTTTGGAGTGGCCTGCCAGTCCATATATTACAATTTGGCCTAAAGTTTCAATGAACAATTTCTTTAATTATACTTTCAACTGTCCTTTACAGTAACATGACTATCAATCTTTATTTTTAAAATTTTGTAAAAAAAAAAAATGAGTCTTTCATTGATATTTTATTGTAATAATTTGATACATTATTTAGTTTTACCCCCGCTTAAAAAAACGGGGTATATAGTATTCGTTGTGTCCGTCCGTTCATCCTTCCGTCCCTAAACTACTGAAGGGAATTCCATGAAACTGTCAGAGAATCTTTGTTACATGTTCCCATTGTGCACCTCCTAATTTAGATTTTGATCCTACCAATTTCTGCGGTTTCCAATAGCAAATCATGGACTTTGTCTGTCCCTTCGTCCGTCATACTAAGCCATCCTGTTTACGGACTTAGTACATATATTAAACATATGGCTGTTAATGAAAAACATGTTCGACTGTATTGACTAATATCTCAAAAACCATTCATTGCAAACAGAGAAAATGTGACAAGGACAAAAATGTTCAGAATGACAAGATCTATTTAATTTATATTTATGTCAAAATTGTTGGATACTCCTGCATAGGGGTTATTGGCCATAAATGACAGTTTTTGGCAAATTTGAATGCTTTTGGCTATTATCTCATAAACTATTATCACTGTGCTTAAACGGCTGTGGGTAACTTAAGTTACCCACAGCCCAATATGGCGGCGTAAAATAATGCGATTTTAATTTTATCAAATATCTTTAGATTTACGCATTAATAATTCTTTACAAGTTGTCAATGTATTGTATCTAAGGCAAAATAATCAACTGAAAACAAAAAATGTAATGCATTTTGTCTTAGCTTAGCGTAAGAACAATTTTAAAAATGGCAAAAGATGTCCGTAACTTTTCTTAACCGAAAACTCTGGCTGTGGGTAATTTTTCTGTTGTAGCCTTTGGATGCATAATTTTTGCGTATATAAGGATTCTTTATACATAATGATCTGACATTTGTTTTCCTTTTCCACGGACACCGAAGAAAATGACACTCACAAACATGGGGATAATACCAACTTAAGCGCTTAACTTTGGTCCGTTTAGCTGTGCTGGATGTACAAATACACAGTCAGGTCCGGTCAGATTAGGGACATTAAATCCGATGCCTCGTATAGGAAGAGTGCCACGCTCTCTACGTTCATGAAAATATAACATAAAATTGCGTACCAATACAGGATAATTTGTACATTAAACATGCAATAAACTTCAGCATTTCAGCTACTGCAATTTACAATCATTAGATCTGCAAGTTACACGCATCTGCTTTACAAGTTAAGGGCATCTAAACTGTAGAAAAAGCAGCAGGTACACGCATCTTACAGCTCACTAAGAGCTTTAAAAATGAAATAGCTAGACATATAATAAACATGATTCTGGTCTATATTAAATCTTGAGACACTGACCTTTTCCTAAATTGCAAAATTCAACAATTGTAACAATTTTATAGGCTTAAAAGCTAGAAAATATAATGCCCATATTTTCGTATGCCATCTACGGCTAACCGTAACTGCATTTACGGGCATCGGCTTTATACCAGTGATTTTCCACTATTAACAGCTACCGAAGGAGAGACAGGGTTTCAAAGAACTCAATAAATCATTATCCCAGTAGAAATTTTATTTTCAACTGTTTGAAGAAAAACAACAATGTGATCCTGGCAAATCTATTTGAAATTACATATATGTAATTGCACTATGTTTCGATGAGTAACACAAGTAAATAATGAAGAAAGTTTATTAACCCAACTAGTCCTGGTTTCTTAAAAAATAAGGCTAAGATATTTTCATTGTTTCAGTATTAATGTACGGTTTATTCCCTTTTGTAATTTCATCTGAAAATTTGAATATTGGCACCGCATAGAAGAAAAACATTTAAGCTACATGTTCAGATTTTTCGGCTTCTTAATATTCATCTTAAACTAGTTGATGAAGGACAGCCGTGGTTTGTTATTGTAAAAATGTATGTTGCAGTACTGTGTTGCTGTAATTTTATGAGTAAAACAGACAGAGTGATATCACATATAATCTAGAATAAAAAATGTTGAAGGGGTTTAGTGTTTTGCTTTAAGGGATCGTTTCGAAAATTGGAACTTCTGACTATGAATTCCCCTTGCCGTTTTTGGGAATAAGTAAGGCGTTAACCTTTACTCTTTACTGTAACTAAATGTAGTTGTATACCAACTTACGATATTTCATAGCTTACCTTTATATTTTTGTGTATAACAATATAAATTCTGAGAAAAGTTAAAGACACATCATGAAGTTACGGACATCTCTGTAAATTACGTAAAAAAAGTTACGGATATCTCTTGTAAAAGTTACGTACCTCTTTTGGACTTTTAAAATCAGTTGTTTTTCGACTTATTGTTTTATACTTAAGTTATTTCTACTTTTATTAGTGCGGGCGAAACTGATATACATCTTCTTGAAAGCTTTATCTTCGTTAAACAACTTTGTTTTGCTTTAAAATAACTAAAATCTATATAAACAGAAGATGTCTTGCGCCATCTTGGGCTGTGGGTAACTTAAGTTACCCACAGCTGTTTAACATGTTTAAGCACAGTGATTATAGATAGAAAAAAAAATATTTTAGATTGCAAATATGTTCAGCAATAAAAGCTCTACACACAGTTCAAATGACCACTTGTTATTGGATTTATTGCCCTTAAATGTTTATTACTTGTTTATTACCATATCCTCTATTTTTATATTTTCACCGATTTTAGTACTTTAAAAAGTATCTTTTAAACTGTTATAGATATATTGAAAGTTTGAACAGCAAAAATGTTAAGTAGGACAAGATCTAAAAAATACAGCCAGTGGGTCTGAAATCATCCTCAAAGGAAGATTTAGACAAATTTGAAAACAGGTGAGCGACACAGGCTCCTTGGAGCCTCTAGTTACCTTTCTTGCAATAGTTACTAGCTGGTTCGTGTCAAGCGCAAAATTATTATGATTTACATTCAGAGTGGAATTGGTAACGACACGGACACATAAATATTCTGAAATATAAAACAGCAATACAAGACTTGACACAGCTTGTTTTTTTTTTTTTGTCAGATCATACATTATTTTTTTTATTTTGGTCCTGGTAATGAAACATCTGTCAAATATGATATTCATCTTTTGCAGATCTACCAACAATGGAAACTCCAATTTCCTATCCAAAAAGGAAAAGAATTCCTAGAAAAATATATACTCCAAGCAGCAGTAAAGTAGCTGAAAAGCAAGAAAACAAGAAAAGTAAGAATTGCTGATTTGTATTATTGGTTTCTGTTTTGGTCACTTAGCCTGAAAGGCTTGCAAGTTTTTGCCATCACTAAGCATTTTCATCCATTATTTATCGTCTGTCTGTTGTCCATCCATCCATAATTTATGTTTTATTTTGTTCTAAAACATCAAACGGACAGATGGATCAGTATAAACAATATGCCCTTCACTTATTGTCACGGTGGCACGAAAAAGGCGTCTAATTTTCCATCTAGTTGTAATTTGACCATGTCATGAATATTGTCCAAGTCCCTTCCAACAACAATCGTCAATTTAAGGAAAAAAAATCCAGTAAATTTTCAAAAGTTGTAGGCTAAAAAATATCTTTAAACCTGAATTTCTTTTTATATTAAATAAAATTGACAATTTCGATTTTCAGTTATGTCAAAAGTAGTCATATTTTTTCCAACAAAGTGAATTTTTACAGATTTGAGCTAGGTCTTAAGGTTTCAGAGCTAAAAGGGGCTAAAACGGACTTCTCTTTTTTGTTCATGAAATTTTTAATTTTCATATTTTCATTTTGATTTTTTCATTTTTCATTGTTTTCCTTATGAACTTTTGCACTGGTAGAGTCTCGACGGATTTAACGTAGCTTGTACCGTTTCCGAGCTATTAGGGGCCAAAGTGGTGCTCAATCCCAAAAAACAAACTTTTTTATTTCTCGTCCGATTTCAAAGGTTTTTTTTCTTCTTTAGAGTCCTTATGAAATTTCCAACATAGAGAATTTTAGCAGATTTGAGCTAGGACTTGCAGTTCTTCCAACCTATTAGGGGCCAAAGTGGTGCTTTTTAGTACTAATGTAATTTCTGTGTCCAGCAAATTACTGTGTCAAGCATATTATTGTGTCCACTTTAGAAGTGTGTCAACACTTGCCCAAATGAACACTTGTCGACCATTGCGGTCGTATCATGGTGCACTCGGCCAAGCTCTTTATTCTTGTATGTCGTTCATGAATTCAAAAATGCTTCATCCAATTGAACTGAAATTTTAAAATTAGGCTGGAATTGGTAATGTCTGGTTACCTTTTGTTTTTTTCCAATTTTGCGATGTGTCCAGAGTATGGGACTTTGATTTTTATAAAAAATGCCATTTTTCTTGAATGTCGTACAGTAACTCAAAAATGCTTCATCCAATTAATCAGAAATTTTATAATTAGGCTAGAATAGGTAATGCCTGGTTCTCTTTCGTTTTTTTTCTGATTTTTCTATATGTTGTTCTAGAGTTGTGGGACTTTGGTGTTAAAAAAATGCGTTTTTCTTGTATGTTGTACACTAATTCAAAAATGCTTCATCCGATTGAATTAAAATTTTAAAATTAGGCTGGAATTTGTAATGCCTGGTTCCCTTTCACTTTTTATTAGCTCACCTGACCTGAAAGATCAACTGAGCTATTCCCATCACTTGGCGTCCGTCGTCGTCGTCCGTTAACTTTTAACAAAAATCTTCTCCTCTGCAACTGCCAGGCCAAATGGAACGAAACCTAGCCACAATCATCCTTAGGGTATGATGTCCATGTCAGTCAACCAAGATGGCCGCCAGGGCTAAAAATAGAACATAGGGGTAAAATGCAAATATTGACTAATTTCTTGAAAACCATTGCAGATAGAGAAAATCTGACATAGGCAAAAATGTTCAGAATGTCAAAATCTACCTAAGTTCCATTTATGCCAAAATTGTCGGATGCCCTCGCAAAGGGGTTATTGCCCATAAATGATGATTTTTGGCCAATTTTAACGTTTTTGACTATTTAAGAAATAATTCATGGCAGCCATGGTTTATCAGAGATTTTAACATGGGTTGCATTGTTTGTGTAAAATTTTAATCCCGAGTGTTAGTGAGGGTAAAAATTTCGCAAATAATAATTTTCTCCTCTGAAACTACCAGGTCAAATGGAACCAATCTTGGCCACAATCATCCTTATGGTATCTATTTTTAAAATTATATCCGTAGTCCTTGACGGGCACCAACATGGCTGCCAAGGCCAAAATTTAATAGATGTATATCATGCTAAAATTGTCATATTTCTTGCATTTTATATATAAAAAAACCTGTACTCAATTTCCTTTTGTTTTCACAATTCCCTTTATTATCCAATGCTACATACTATTATGCTGCGATTGGTAAGCACCTATGTTTCCATGAAGTGCCAGCGCTGCAGGTCCAGAGCCAACTTTGCTCTTGTTCTTTCCCATTTTCATACTTAACAAGTTTTCTTTTCATGGTCTGTATGTTTATATTATTGGCAAGTGTTAACTAGAGATCAAAAGAGGTCAGGGCATCAACTTAATCGGAATAAAAATTAGCATGGTTATAAATGCCACTTGGCTAAGTACATGTAATTAAGACAATATAAAAGAAAAAACACACCTGTCATATTTTAAATTTCTCTTTAATTACCGTTATCAGTGCCAGCTAAGTAAATTAACAGTAATAATTATACCCCCGCTCCGAAGGAGAGGGGGGGTATAGTGTTTTACCTCTGTCCGTCCGTCCGTCAGTCAGTCCGTTGTTATGATATTGTAATTATTATGTTTATTTATGTTGGCCTAATTTGTGTTGTATGGCCTGATAGTTGTTTACCAAATAATCTTATAACTGTGCAGTTTAGGAATCACTGGAACAATCACAGAATGATTGGAACTTTCTAGAATGATCCTTATAAAAGATGCGTAATTTAAACTTCTACGTTATTCCAGAAACTTCCGTTGTAACTTTCCAGGATTTTCCACAATGTTCCATTATAGAGTGTTCTAGAATTTTCCATGACAACACTATATATACAGACACTAAAGTTAAACTCTCATAATTAAACTTGGACATAGACATTGATAGACATTAGTATTCATAGCATTTGGATTGACACTTTTATTCTAAAGACAACATCATACTGGATTGTGACATTAGTAGTGAACGTAATATTCAAATTGGATTCCGAAAGATTTCCGGATACAGATAAAGATAACAGATTGGACTCATATTTTGACAGTTAAGTTAACAGTAATATTTGTTTAATACCTTTTGTAAACTTTTGTATATTAAATGTTATTAAATTTTACTATTGATTTGTGTCTTTTGTTGGCTACAATTTAAAGGCGATTTCTGGCCGTAACAGAAATTGGGGGCTCGTCCGGGAGAACGAAAATATCTTATTCAAAATTTATTCAATATTTTTATTATAACTAGCCAACAAAATTCTACAAAATGGCATTTGATGCCGGTAATTTTTTGAAAACGCCAGACCTGGAGAGTTTTGATAATTTAAAGAAAGAGGAATTAGTGTTGCTTGCTAAAGAACTGAAATTAGTTTTTAAAGTATCTATGAGAAAACAAATTATAAAAAATTTGGTTATAGACAAATTAGTTGACGCAGAAATTTTAGGTAAAGAGGCTCTTGAACTTAAGGTCGAAAATATTGACGCCTTTAAATTAAAACAGCTTGAATTAGAACATGAACGCAAACTAAAAGAACTGGAAATGAATTTGAAGGAGATGGAGAAAAGAAAAGAAGATGAATTTAAATTAAAACAGGCAGAACTGAAAATGAAGGAAAGATTGGAAATGGATAAAAAGGAAAAAGAAGATGAATTTAAATTAAAAGAACTTGAAATGAGGGAAAGGCTAGAGATGGAGAAAATGAAAATTGAAATGGTCAAAGAAGAAAGCAACACTAAAGTCCAGTCGAAATCAGAATATTTTGATGCAGCAATATTTTGTGAAAAAAACAGTCGATAAATATTTTCCACAGTTTGAGAAAATTGCTCATAGTTCATTTGTAGTTTGAATTGGCCAAAGCCATATTGGACTACAATGCTACAGAGTGTTTTTGAGGGTAAGGCCGCTGAAATATACTCCGCACTTCCATCAGAAAAAAGTTCCGATTATGACACGGTGAAACAGGAAGTTTTGAAAGCTTATGAGCTAGTACCAGAAGCATATAGACAGAAATTTAGATCTTATAAAAAGTTTGATTCACAAACCTATGTGGAATTTGCTCGGGAAAAAGAAGATCTATTTGATAAATGGCTTACGTCAAAGAAAACAGATAACAATTTTGATAACCTAAGACAATTGATGTTATTAGAAGAGTTCAAACAATGTGTTCATTTAGACTTAAAAACACATTTAGACGACAAAACTGTTGAGACAATACATGATGCAGCTGTTATTTCAGATAATTATACTCTTTCACATAAAAGAAGTTTCAAGGGTCAAAATGTTAATACTTCAAGTGGAAATTACAAAAATCAAAGCACTGAGCGTACTGATAGTAAGCCTGTTGCACAGAATAAGAGTCAGTCCAGTTATAATATGTCTAGTCCAAAATTTGATACTTTTGAGAAGAAGTCACTGACTTGTGCTTATTGTAAGAAGATTGGTCACCTGATGGCTGATTGTTTTAGACTTCAGAAGAAGAATGAACGAGATAATAAGCCGAAGACCAGTGCTTGTACGACACCTTATATTACCAGTACATTGGAATGCCCTGCGCGTCAGGCTTTTAAGTCCAGTTTTTGTGATTACATGGAGGAATATAAACCCTTTATGTCTGATGGGTTTATTTCTATTGTTGATGATACCACTCTTCAGCCTATTAAGATTTTACGAGACACTGGAGCTTCTCAGTCTTTATTGTTAGAAGGTGTGTTGCCTTTGTCCGAGAAGACTTCTGTTGGTGCCTCCGTTTTGTTACAAGGTGTAGAGTTGGGTTGTATAGATGTTCCTCTCCATCGTATTTATCTGAAGTCAGATTTGATAACTGGACCAGTTATTGTGGGTGTTCGTCCTAATCTCCCTGTTGAGGGTGTTACATTATTGCTAGGAAATGATCTAGCTAGGAACAAAGTGGTTGCAGAACCAATTGTTACCAGTGAACCGGTGGTGGATGTTAAATCACCTGAAGATGATGCTGAATTGTATCCAGCTTGTGTTGTTACTAGGGCGATGGCTAGAAAACAACAAAATGAGAATTTGCCAGAAGACCAGTTTGATTACATGGACCTTTCTGACACTTTTATAGCTGATATTGAAGATCCTGGTAACTCAGAAAAGGCTATTATAAAACCACCTAGTGTTAACAAAAATGTTATTATGCCATGGCCAGATGTGAACAGCCATTCATTAGACCGAAATAATTTACTCGAAGAACAACATAAAGACCCTGAGGTTCTTCAGCTCAGCCAGAGGGCTCAACCACAGGAGGAAGCAGACAAAGTGGCCGAATGCTATTACCATCAGGACAGTATTTTAATGAGGAAGTGGAGGCCTCCTGATGCTACCCCAGAGGAGGAATGGAGAGTGATATACCAAGTGGTGGTGCCTAAAGTTTATAGACAAGAAATTATTGGTCTTGCCCATGACACCCCCTTGGCTGGACACTTAGGTATAAGGAAGACTTGCCTTAAGATCTTGCAGCATTTTTACTGGCCTAAACTTAGAAATGATGTTGCAGAATACTGCAAATCATGTCATATATGCCAGGTTGTTGGTAAACCTAACCAGAAAATACCACCAGCACCTCTTCTGCCTATTCCAGCCTTTGACGAACCTTTCAGCAGAG
This sequence comes from Mytilus galloprovincialis, assembly GCF_965363235.1. NCBI lineage: Eukaryota > Metazoa > Mollusca > Bivalvia > Mytilida > Mytilidae > Mytilus > Mytilus galloprovincialis. The sequence goes on from NC_134844.1 coordinate 61,741,894, forward strand.
TTCTAATTGACTGTGTTGGACCTTTACCAAAGACCAAGACTGGAATTGCATATTTATTGACAATCATGTGTACATCTACCCGCTTTCCTGAGGCTATTCCGCTAAGAAATATCAAGACACCTACTATTGTCAAAGCACTTATCAAATTTTTCACATTAGTAGGACTTCCTAAGTCTATACAGTCCGACCAGGGATCAAATTTCATGTCAGGTCTATTTCAGCAAGTAGTGTACCAGTTAGGGATTGCTCAGTATAGATCAAGTGCGTACCATCCAGAATCTCAAGGTGCCTTAGAACGTTTTCATCAGACATTGAAGAACATGATTAGAACTTTTTGTCTTCAATTTGACAGAGACTGGGATGATGGAGTTCACTTTCTACTTTTTGCAGTCCGAGAGGCTGTTCAAGAATCCATTGGTTTTAGTCCCTTTGAGTTGGTATTTGGCCATACTGTAAGGGGACCGTTAAAATTGATTAAGGAAAAGTGGCTTACTGAACATACTGACTTGAATCTTTTAGACTATGTATCTAGATTTAAAGAAAAATTGTATACTGCTTGTCAAATTGCTCAGAAAAACTTAAAAAATGTACAGAACAAGATGAAAATATGGTATGATAAAGATGCCAGGGACAGAGTTTTTGAGCCTGGTGATAGGGTACTTGTATTTTTGCCAGTCCCTGGACATCCTTTACAGGCTAAATATTGTGGTCCTTATACAATAGAGAGTAAAATTAATGATTTGAATTATATTGTAAAAACTCCAGGTCGGCGCAAACAAAATAGAGTGTGTCATATTAATATGTTAAAACCATATTTTGAGCGTACTAATGTTCTATGTGATAGTAAACCAGTTGCCACTTTAGGCATGGTTAAATTTGAGAACAATCATGACAAACCAGATGTAATTGAACCAATTTTTAGTTGTAAAACTATGGAAGAGACAGTTAGATTGAAAAATTCAGAAATTTTGTCAAATTTAGATTCAAAACTTGCACATCTGTCTTTTGATCGTAGAGAAGAAATAAAAACTTTGGTATTTTCTTTTAAAAATCTTTTTCCAGATGTGCCAAACAAAACCACTGCTGTTTGTCATGATGTTGATGTCGGAGATGCTTGTCCAATTAAGCAACATCCTTACAGGCTCAATCCACTCAAACTTGAAGTTATGAGAAAAGAAATTAAATATATGCTTGACAATGATATTATTGAGCCGAGTAACAGTGAATGGAGCTCTCCTTGTCTCCTTGTGCCAAAACCAGATAAAACTTTTCGTTTCGTGACTGATTTCAGAAAAGTAAATTCAGTCTCAAAATCTGATTCCTATCCGATTCCAAGGATAGACGATTGTATTGACAATATTGGTCAAGCAAAATTTGTGAGCAAATTTGATTTATTGAAAGGTTATTGGCAAGTTCCATTGACACAGAGAGCTCGTGAAATATCAGCTTTTGTTACACCAAATGGCTTATTTCAATATACTGTAATGCCATTTGGCATGAAAAGTGCTCCAGCTACATTTCAAAGAATGATCAATAATGTTATAAAAGATTTAGACCGTTGTTATGCTTATATTGATGATCTTATTGTATGTAGTGATAGCTGGGAACAGCATTTAACACATTTATATGATACCTTTGATAGATTGTCAAAATCAAATTTGACTGTTAATCTTGGTAAAAGTGAATTTTGTCAGGCCACTGTTGATTATTTAGGGCATACAGTTGGCCAAGGTCAAGTAAAACCTATTATGGCTAAAGTGGAAGCTATTTCCAAATTTCCACCTCCTACAAATAGAAAACAACTTATGAGATATTTAGGCATGATTGGATTTTACAGAAAATTTTGTTCAAATTTTGCTACTGTTGTTCAACCATTGACTCATCTTTTACGGAAATATTCTAAATTTTATGGAGCGGAAATTGTCAAAAAGCTTTTGAAAATAGCAAATCACTTTTAATTGATAGTCCAGTTCTGATTACTCCAGACTTTGAAAAACAATTTAAACTTGCCGTTGATGCAAGCGATGTAGGAATAGGAGCTGTTTTATATCAAGAGACAGATGATAATGTTGAAAAACCTATATCATATTTTTCTAAGAAATTAAATAAACATCAGAAAAATTATTCAACTATTGAAAAAGAGTGTTTTGCAATGTTGTCAGCACTTCAACATTTTGATGTATATTTGAATCCCACTGTATATCCTATTCTTGTTTATACTGATCATAATCCTCTCACCTTCATGCATAAAATGAGAAACAAGAATCAGAGGTTGACTAGGTGGAGTTTATTGTTACAGGAATATGATGTAATTGTAAAACATATTAAGGGTAAAGATAATGTAATAGCTGATGCTTTATCTAGAGCTTATTAAATCACTTTGTATATATTATGTATTTTTGTTCATATTATTCATGATAAGTTTTTGTTACACTAAAACTTCTTTTAAGGGGGGAGGTGTTATGATATTGTAATTATTATGTTTATTTATGTTGGCCTAATTTGTGTTGTATGGCCTGATAGTTGTTTACCAAATAATCTTATAACTGTGCAGTTTAGGAATCACTGGAACAATCACAGAATGATTGGAACTTTCTAGAATGATCCTTAAACTTTCCAGGATTTTCCACAATGTTCCATTATAGAGTGTTCTAGAATTTTCCATGACAACACTATATATACAGACACTAAAGTTAAACTCTCATAATTAAACTTGGACATAGACATTGATAGACATTAGTATTCATAGCATTTGGATTGACACTTTTATTCTAAAGACAACATCATACTGGATTGTGACATTAGTAGTGAACGTAATATTCAAATTGGATTCCGAAAGATTTCCGGATACAGATAAAGATAACAGATTGGACTCATATTTTGACAGTTAAGTTAACAGTAATATTTGTTTAATACCTTTTGTAAACTTTTGTATATTAAATGTTGTTAAATTTTACTATTGATTTGTGTCTTTTGTTGGCTACAATTTAAAGGCGATTTCTGGCCGTAACACCGTCCTCTGTCAGTCCATCCGTAACACTTTTTTGTAACACTTTTCTCAGCTACTATGTATTACAGCTATTAGATATTTGGTATCAAGCATCAGGTTGGGGTGCTGTACCGTGTAAGTGGTTTTCAGGTCTGGTGCTCATCTACTTCCTGTTTACAGACTTAGTACATATATTAGACATAGGGGTATTAATGAAAAATTTTCATTACACTTTTCTCAACTACTATGTATCACAGCTATTAGATATTTGGTATCAAGCATCAGGTTGGGGTGCTGTACCATGTAAACGGTTTTCAGGTCTGTCGCTCTTCTACTTCCTGTTTACAGACTTAGTACATATATTAGACATAGGGGTATTAATGAAAAATTTTCGTAAGACTTTTCTCTGCTACTATGAATCACAGCTATTTGATATTTGATATCAAGCATCAGGTTGGGGTGCTGTACTGTGTAAGCGGTTTTCAGGTCTGTCGCTCTTCAACTTCCTGTTTACGGACTTAGTACATAAATTAGACAGGGATATTAATGAAAAATTTTCGTAACACTTTTCTCAACTACTATGTATTACAGCTATTAGATATTTGTTATCAAGTATCAGGTTGGGGTGCTGTATTGTTTAAGTGGTTTTCAGGTCTGCTGCTCTTCTACTTCCTGTTTACGAACTTGCAGATCCTATAATGATATGGTTAGCGGGGGTAGACTTTTGTGAGTAATAGCTCACAGTTCATCTTGTTTAATATTTAATTCCTATCTTGAACCTGTAATAATAATGAATTAATAGAAGTTGTATCACTCAAAACTGGCAAGAGAAAAAGGAAGGCTCCTTCAACTTTCACACCAAGTGATTGGTAAGTATCAAAAATGTAAGTACACATTGATTAACTTTGGTTAAAAGTTTACGTCCGAGTTCATTTCTCAGATACTATGTGGCCTAGGATCATGTAATTTGATGTGGGGATGTAACTTTGCAAGCCTGTCAGCATCAATACCAAAATAGGTCAATTTGACCTCCATTTCATGCTTGATTGACTTTGGTTAAAGTTTACGTCCGAGTTCATTTCTCAGATACTATGTGGCCTAGGATCATGTAACTTGATGTGGGGATGTAACTTTGCGAGCCTGTCAGCATCCATACCAAAATAGGTCAATTTGACCTACATTTCATGCTTGATTGACTTTGGTTAAAGTTTACGTCGAAGTTCATTTCTTAGATACTATGTGGCCTAGGATCATATAACTTGATGTGGGAGTGTAACTTTGGGAGCCTGCAACATCCATACCAAAATTGGTCAATTTGACCTACATTTCATGCTTTTATTGACTTTGGTTAAAGTTTACATCCGAGTTCATTTCTCGGATACTTTATGACCTAGGATCGTGTCACTTGATGTGGGGATGTAACTTTGGGAGCCTGTCAGCATGCATACCAAAATAGGTCAATTTGACCTACATTTCATGCTTGATTGACTTTGGTTAAAGTTTATGTCGAGTTCATTTCTCAGTCACTATATGGTCTAGGATCATGTAATTTGACCTACATTTCATGCATAGTTGACCCTCCTTAGGTAAAGCTCTTACTTTTATGAATTATTGTGTTTTATAGGTTTGTCTTAGGTACAAAGAATGTTGCAGATGAGGCGAACTTTGTAATCATGGATTACCCTATGTTTTAGCAAGGCACATTCACTGATCATACAAGGTTAGTGCCCTGAGGGGCATTTCTAGAATTATACAGGCCCTGGAGATAGTTTTTGATTTGAAGGAGAATTCAATTTGTGTTTCTTTGGACATCTATAACAGCATCCTGTTACAATTATATCTTCTTAGGTTTTGCTCTTTTGATATAAATTACATGAGTTAAAAAGTAGTCTTAGATTTAGAGTGCACTTATTGGCAGTTATATGCATGTATTACTTTTGCTTATATAAAGAGGTTTATAGCATTGTATATGAAAATCTCTGTTAATATCGACCTACAGGGGATGCATGATGCCTTGATTTATAAAGGTAAATCTAAATTTATAAAGGTTTGTTGTTATCTTGAATTGTGTCACATTTTCTTGTTTAGGGGCTTTTTACAGCTTACTTTATGTTGTGGATTCTTGTCCATTGTTGAAAGCCGTACGGTAACCTGTAGATAAATTTTTATTTGTACTTGGAACCTTTCCAGATGACTGTCTCATTGACAATCATACCACATCCTCTATTCTTATAACTAACTTGATAAGAAAATATAAAGTGCATCTTGAAAAAAAGCCATGGGATAAATATCAAAAAGGGATGTAGCTAGTCTATATTGTTATTGATATGCTTGTATTATACGCCTTAAATCATACTTTTCCTATAGAATATTCAAAATCTGCACTTCAAACTAATGAATTACACTATACAAAGGATGTATACGACAAAAGTTTAATCACATTATCAGCTGAAGTTCTGTTCACCCATAAAACATGGACAGTTGAAGATTTGGAAATTTTCTGAAAATACTGTGTAAAATTAATATAATAGTTAATACTTGTTTCATATGACATTTTACTTGCTTGTTTGTTGTGTATAAGGTATTGTTTTTTATTTCTTTGGTCAACTCACCTTTTTGTATATTATTTTATGTATATAATTTTGTTTTGAGGACTCCCAATAGATTAGCTAAATTGTATGGGGTAATCCTCAGTTGGTAGAGTATTTTGTCTTGCTTCTACAGTTTTCAGGCATCAAATTTTTATTGTATTTATGTTCATATATATATGTAAATACTTGCATGTCCTAATGCTTAACTGGCAGGTCGAAACTTTCCTGGTTCAGTTTAAATTAAACTTAGAATTATTTATTTTTATTTGTTGTCAAATATTAAATATCCTCTGAATACAATTTTTGAAATGAAAATAAAAATTGATGATTTTTAAAAAATTAAAAGCTCAAGTTTGGAATAGTTATGTACATTAACAATTATGTACTAACTTTTAGAACCAGGAAGGTCTCAGGGAAAGTCAGATGATATAGATATTTCTTGAAACCATGAATTTGATTCCTACCCTGACTGATGAGACCAAATGGAAGCAAATTTATAGGTATATAAATTTCTAGTTTTAAGCTCACCTGACCTAAAGGGCCAAGTGAGCTATTTCTATCACTTGGCGTCCGTCGTCGTCTGTCATCGTCAGTCCTTTAACTTTTTCAAAGATCTTCTTCTCTGAAACTGCCAAGCCAAAATGGAACCAAACTTGGCCACAATCATCCTTAGGGTAACTAGTTTAAATGTTGTGAACGACATTTCTGCCGGACAACCAACATGGCTGCCAAGGCTAAAAATAGAACATAGGGGTAAAATGCAAATATTAACTGCCATCTTGGAAACTGTAACAGATTGAGAAAATCTGACAGGGTGACAAATGTTCAGATTGACAAGATCTACCTTAGTTACTTTTGAGTTAAAATTGTCGGATGGCCCCCGCATAGGGGTTATTGCATATAAAAGACTATTTTTGGCCAATTTTAATGTTTTTGGCTATTATCTAATAAGTTTTAATAGATAAAAAAAAAATTAAAAATTGCAAAAATGATCAGCAATAAAAGCTCTACAAACAAGTCATTGATCACTTAATATTAGTGTTGTCAACGGTTAACCAGTCGAACGACCGAATACCGAATACCAAAAACGCTTACCGGTTAACCGGACCTTTTTAAAATTTTAATAAAATTGATGTAAATGTGTACTGAAATCATTAGTAAATAATGTGAAATGATTGTACGAATTGATTGGTACTTGATTAGACAGATCAATTGTTCAGTTTATTGATTAATCTTGTTAACCTTGAAAACATTTAAATTTTATTACTTAATTAGCACATAGACAACTTGTCTGTCAGCTCCGGGCAAGTATAATGTAAACATAATTAGCATATTAAGTTTATTTTGAACAGTTGTAAGCTGAACATGCTGAATAAATTTTACGATTTAGTTTATTTCTTCACTTTGACTTTATATTGTGTGTGCGTACATGTAAATATGCCACCTCCGTCATCTAAGGCTTGGTCTTTTTTTAAACGTAATGCCGACTCCAAAATAGTGAAATGCAAACTATGTGAAATGGAATTAGTCTATACTGGTGGTACAAGTAATATGCTGAATCATCTGAAGTTAAAGCATCCCAATGACTTTTCTGAAACGCCTGAGAAAGTTAAGCAGTCATCGGTTTTAGACTTTGTTCAGACACCCAAATCTAGAAGATTTTCGTCTACTCAATCTGAACTAATAACAAATTCAATAGTGGATATGATTATATTGGATTACCTACCCATTTGCATTGTTGAGGGAAAAGGATTTTCAAAACTTATGTCGATAATAGCTCCAGAATTTAAAATTCCGTCTAGAAATACTATAAAATCCAGAATAGAAAAGTCATATAGTGACAAAAAAGAGAGTTTGATTAAAGAGTTAAATCTCATTGACAGCGTATCCCTTACTTCTGATACATGGACATCGAATGCTACAAAAAGCTTTTTAACAGTCCAGAACATCACGTTGACAAAGACTGGAATTTACAGTCAAATGTGCTTGTTACTCGTGAAATGCCTGAACGCCATACAGGCGAAAATCTTGCTGAACGACTGAAATCTACAATTTCAGAGTTTGAATTGGACGGTAAAATTGTGAGTTCTGTACATGACAATGCTAGGAACATGAATTGTGCATCAGAGAAATGTGACTTTGACGATATGAGATGCTTTGGTCATACCATTCAGCTTTGCATTAAACCATGCTTGGAAATACCCGCTATTGCCAAACTTACTTCACATGCTCGTAAGTTAGTGGGACATTTCAAGCATTCAACTACAATAACTGCAGAAATGAGGAAAAGACAAAAGTTGTTCGGACTAAGACAGAACGAACTTATACAAGACGTAGTTACGAGATGGAATTCGACTCAGCTAATGATTGAACGCCTATGTGAACAACGCAGAGTTATTACGGATGTAATGCTAGATACAACTGTTACTAAGAAATGTGACACACATATGCTTCTCAAAGATCATGAGTGGGATTATCTGGTTGAAATTTCCGCAGTATTGAAGCAAATGTCTCATGTTACAACATACATGTGTCTGGAAAAGGACGTATCAGCCTCTGTAATGCTTCCTATTGTCAACGGACTCTTAAAAAAACACCTAAAAAACTCTGAAGAGGATAGTGCTCTTGCGCATAAAATGAAAGCAAGTATTTCAGAAGAACTCATCACCCGCTTTAAACCGTATGACATTGAAACTGCATCTACACAGCATGCTTTAGCGTCCTTACTTGATCCGAGGCATAGAACACTTAACTTTTTCTCCCCAGAACAAAAAAAAGTCGCCATTGAAATGTTAGAGTCCAAGTTAGACGATGTGCCATTAAAGCCCGCAGTTAAAACGTCATAAAAAAACCTTGGAACTGAAGTTGACAAGCAACCAGCCAAGAAACAAAGAGTCCAACGATCTTTGGACTTTCTTTTGTTTGACACCGACGAAGATACGTCCTTTCAAGATGAATCGGAAATGTCCTTATACATCAAGGAGCGTGCTGTGCAAGATTCAAACCCACTCGAGTGGTGGAAAGAAAATAATTGTAAATTCCCCAGACTCTTTGTGTTAGCTAGACAATATTTAAGTATTCCTGCTACCTCTGTTCCGTCAGAACGAATCTTTTCATGCGCGGGTCTCATTGTTACTAAACTGAGAAATCGACTATCTTCCTCTGTGATCGACCAGATAATATTCCTGAATAAAAACTATGTACCCGAGGAAAAATGTGAATAACTCTTCTTTCGTTCTTTCTAAATGTACATACTTATAAATTTGTTTTTTTTGTAATTTATTACATATTGAAATCCTAATTGTGTTAGTGTTTGCATTATTGTGTTATAATACCCTGGGATAAATGTCAATTTATTGTATCATAAAACCAGTCATTCGTGAAGTACTTTGTATAAGACTTTGAACATCAACCTAACTACCGGTTAACCGGTTAATCGGTCGAACGATTATTCGGTTAACCGGTTAGGCATAATTGTTCAATTTGACAACACTACTTAATATGAAGATTTTGTTTGAGAAATGAAATACACGTAATTGTAAATACTAAGATTGGTGAGATCAAAGAGTATCATAGAAAATAAGTGAATTTTTACAGATCTGAGCTAGGACTTAAGGGTTCAGAGCTAAAAGGGGCTAAAACGGACTTCTCTTTTTTTTTCATGAAATTTTTATTTTTCATCTTATTTTCATTTTGATTTTTTCATTGTTTTCCTTATGAACTTCTGCACTGATAGAGTCTCGAAGGATTTAACGTAGCTTGTACCGTTTCCGAGCTATTTGGGGCGAAAGTGGTGCTCAATCCCAAAAAACAAACTTTTTTATTTCTCGTCCAATTTCAAAGGTTTTTTTTTTCTTTAGAGTCCTTATGAAATTTCCAACAGAGAATTTTAGCTAGGACTTGCAGTTTTTCCAACCTATTAAGGGCCAAAGTGGTGCTTTTTAGTACTAATGAAATTTCTGTGTCCAGCAAATTACTGTGTCAAACATATTATTGTGTCCACTTTAGAAGTGTGTCAACACTTGTCGATCATTGCGGTCATATCATGGTGCACTCGGCCAAGCTCTTTATTCTTGTATGTCGTTCATGAATTCAAAAATGCTTCATCCAATTGAACTGAAATTTTAAAATTAGGCTGGAATTGGTAATGTCTGGTTACCTTTTTTTTTCCAATTTTGCGATGTGTCCAGAGTTATGGGACTTTGATTTTTAAAAAAATGCCATATTTCTTGAATGTCGTACAGTAACTCAAAAATGCTTCATCTGATTAATCCGAAAATTTTAAAGAGAAAAGATTCCTGCATGGGATGATATAGTTTTTTGACAGAGAGTTTTATTCCAAAGTACAGAAATTTTGCTCTAAAAGTTGGGTAATTTTTGTTTTTATAGAAATCTACCGCAGAATTTTTCACTTCATGACGCAATTTCACGCCTACCAATCTCTCTCATTCACCACCAAATGTGATGCAAAGAAATTAATGAGAGAGACATCCGGAGCTGAATGAGAGAGATACATTTTAGATCAATTAGAGGTAAGTGTGTAAATTAAAACCTCTTACTCAAATTGTTTTAAAAATCAGAGAATGCTATTCTGTGGCAAATTCATTTCTCTATACTATCACGTGAAATGACTGTTTCAAGTTTCAGTTATACATCAAAACCTGAAATCGTCTTTCTGGAGACCTTAATTATCATGTTTACCTGAATCAGTCGACAATGCAAAAGCAATGCGGTGTCTGCCTTTTTGATTTTTCTCTATTTTCGGTATAACTTTACCATTTGCATCTCAATTTGTAAAAATAGAGGAAGAATACCTGGAGTGTTTTTTATAATATGGTTTTATTTTTCCAATGGTGTATATGATCAGTATTTTCAAATTTGCTCATTGATAAAGGTAACTTTTGCATGAATGGTGACTTGGCTTAGAACGGCATAGGCATGAATAAAAAACGGTCATAATACAAGACACAAATTCACTGTGGTCACCTCAAGTTTTTCAACAGGGTATCAAGCTCTGAATGACCCCGACAAGATTTAAAAAAAATATATATCGAACAGTATAACACATTAGTTTGTCACAACATCAACAAACATACAAAATAGAACGACTAAATGTACCCATGGCCAATATTTTCCTGCCTTTGAACTGGTGCATATGCATGCGAGGGGTTAGACAGATGTGGCCTTTGGAAAAATAAATCCATACTATAAAAATTCGTTAAGGTTCCATGGAATCAGTGATAACATGTAACTCTTAATTTGTTGATCTTCAAAAACTGTCCTGAAGAAAAATGTTCCCCACCTCATAATACTTAATAAGAGTCTCTGATGACGGAAAGATTTACAACAGACTGTACCAGAATGTAAATTGACAAAAAATAAGTCTTATTATCAATCAATTTTGGAAAAATCTATATTGTTGTTAAATTTTGATAAAAACACTGTACTTTTATCACTAAAAGCTTTGGTACTAGTTTCAGTTAGTTTCATGAAGGTTTGATATAAATATTGATAATTAAAAACTTTAACAATACACTACCCTTTAATGTGAAATGCAAAAAAAAAAAATTAAAAAAAAAACAAACCTAAGTCCATTTATCAGTACATTGTGGAAAAATAGATAAATATTTTTAGGTACAATTTCTTGATCATAAAGGTGCCTCGATCCAATTTAGAAGGAATTCCAAAGAGACATGCCGATAAAGTAAACGATGTTTAAAGAACTTTAACTACAGACTGAACCTAAATGTAAAGTGCAAAAAACTTATTCCAATTACCAGTGAAATTCAGAAAGAAAATCTTTTTTTTTTTCTCAAAATTTAGTTTTGAAACATGCTATATCTCTTGATCATGAAGAAGCTGCTATCCAAGTTTCAAATGATTTGATTAAGATTTGATGAAGTCATTGATGTTTGAATTTTTTTTTAACCATAGCGTGTACAAAATATGATGTGCAATATACTGTCCATTTGCCAATAAAATTCAGAAAAAATAATAAAACTTTTTTTTCTCTCAAAATATTGTTATAGATAGTGCCTCCTCAACATAAAGTCACTGTCTAAATTTCAAATGATTTCATAATGATTTGATTAAGTTATTAATGTTTAAAGGAATTTAAACACAGGGTGTACCAGATGTTGATCATCACAACGCCGACGACGACGACGAAATTAAGGAGCGCTACGTCTCGCCTTCATGACTTTTGTTGCAGGCGGGACGGACAAAAATTGCTCTTGGTAATCTTCCTCTATTTTGATAAATTACATGAAAATGGTAACTTTATTATCAGAAAATAGAGAAAATCAAAAAGGCAGACATCGCATTGCTTTCGCAATGTCGACTGAACCAGGTAAACATGATAATTAAGGTCCCCAGAAAGACAATTTCAGGTTTTGATGAATAACTGAAACTTGAAACAGTCATTTCACATGATAATTGTCGAACACTTTGATATAAGCATAAAGAAATTTGTTGTCCTCTCATGCACCACCACTTTTCTCCTGCATCACCACTAGTTCTCATGCATCACCACTAACTTCAAAGAATGATTGAGAGAAAACGGATAGAGTCTGACACTTGATATGACATGGTAGTGATACCTTGCTGGTAAACTTTCTACAACAGTGAAATTGGTAAGATAAGATTAGATTAACATTGATTTCTGGACAATTGTTTGACTTTTTTTCTTGTATTTCCATTGACATGTTTGTAGGAGAAAACGTCTTACGTTGTCAGTTTTGTGTTTACATGCAAGCAATGAATACCAACGTATAGAGAAATGAATTTGCCACAGAATAGCATTCTCTGATTTTTAAAACAAATTGAATAAGGGGTCTTAATTTACGTACTTACCTCTAATTGATCTAAAATTTATCTCTCTCATTCAGCACCGGGTGTCTCTCTCATTAATTTCTTTGCATCACATTTGGTGGTGAATGAGAGAGATTGGTAGGCGTGAATTTGGGAACACTCTATTTTTCCCAAAAATATTTCATACTTTAAAATTATATGACTGAAAAGAGGAAACTTCGAGGCATCCTATGATATATTTTTCTTTAAATTTAGTTGAATATTTAGTTCAAAAATATATAATGAAAAGTTCAGTTTTTGAACCCCAAAAATTTGATGTAAATTTCCGTTAGTGGGGTCACGTCAGTAAAACTAAAATCACACTGTAAATATTCTCACCTGCATAAATTTTATATGGTTACAAAGCCAATATTAAGAGCTTTATCCAGGTTAAATTTCATAATAGTAGTGTGGAATTTAACAGGTAAACTAACCAGTTAAAGTTACGCAATTTTCTTGATTTCTAGTATTCCGCCGCTCGTTAATCATCGATAACTTCAATTGTTTATTGGAAGGTTTCTTGACATTTTTACGACCTCTTTTCACAAGAAAACTACCCCTCATGCCTTTATTATTTTTCTAAAATTAGGATTTTATTGTTATGCGAAAGAAAATTTAATCTTGCAAATCAGTAATAAATCAGCTTCCCTGCATAATTTTTAGAATAATTTTATGATGAGTAAATCAAAAGTTATAGGTGAAAGTTTGAGACACGACGTAGAAAATTTACTGTTGTATCATAGAAATACTGAGAGATTCAAATCCCAATCGTTTTATATTGATCCCAGTTAAAATCAAATACTTAAAATATGCAGAATCCACATAGAGCCACAGATTAAAATGTCTTTAACAATTTTAAATAAAATGTAAAACAGTCAATAAATTTTAAACATGACTTAAAATGAAAACAAATTCATGCAATGAGAGAAATAGAAGGAAACATAATGAATATAGAATCAATATAAACATGCTCATATCAAATAAGAAATATAAATTACTTAAAATAATTATCAGCCATCATTGAACTTACGTACTATGGGGTTCATGGAAGTAGGAAATTTAATTTCAATGTTACAATAGACATATAATTTACATTTAAATATATTAAGTTCAAATCTGTATTTTGCCTTAAACGCATGAAACTACTTACAAGATTTACAGATCCAATACGTTTGTTTGGGCACACATTTCAGATGGACACATTTGCAGATGGTGCCACTCTAGACAGCAATCACATGCCAGAGTTTCCTTAACACCAAGTTTTTGTTTACAAGCAAAACAATCCCATTCATGATGCTCCTTATTCTGAATCATCAATTCTTTTAACAATAACCAGCCATCGTCAGTTAAGATGTTTGCGTATTCTTAGTGTGTTTGGCATTTTCATCTAAAATTTTGTAGGATACATGTCCATATAGTCACTAAACATCAGGCTAGTCTATCAATTGAATGATTTTATATTTCGACATAATGATTTTTTTGGGTCAAAGTCAATGCACCATTCACGGGATTTATTCCAAGACCGAAATTTGGAAATTCGTATACGTTTCATCTATATGGCAGTTCGTACTAGGAGCCCTGGGACTCGCCGTACGAATTGTTCGTACGGAGAGCCACTTGCATGAAAAAATTGACATGAATTCGAGTAATCAGTAAATCTGAACATAGATAATAAATCTATGATCTGAAGTTTTTTTTTATGATTTTACTGTTTCTTGTAACATCAACGAGAACTTACAATCTCCACGTAGGACATACCAAGTACGCTTTTGCTGTGTTTTTTTTACAATAATTGTGCAGTATATAGTCAAATTTAATAAAAAAAAAAATGAAAACTAAAATAAGACAACAAAAACTTTTAAAATGTCTGACCTGTAACGTATCCTTTCTGGGGGTGTTGTTGTTCTGTAAATTCCTCCACTGGCTGGAGAAACACTGCATAAAATTTGGCAACTATCTATTAAAATCTAAAACTGAGAATGTAGGGCAAGCAGGATGATCCCTACTAGAGTCTCATTTAATACCAAAATGTCTATAGTTCACAGAATATGATCATCTTAGTTCACTTAAAATGGATGTTCAGTATTTTGCTACGGGTAACGTGAAGTGCATAGCAAAGTCCTCTACTGATTTCTTCAGGGGTGTTAATTACGGTGTCCTTTAGGAGTCATTATATGTAACACGCTTGTTGTTTAAATGCGTATGAATTTTTGACATTTCAATTTTCATTTTTGCGTCCGATGACCCTAAAAATCCATAAATGTAATGTACACTTCATTAGATTTAAACAAATATATTGCGAGCCTTCTTTTGAACTGCATGATTTTGAATTTTGTTTCTCTTACCCCTTTTGGGTCAATTCCAAGGATTCTGAAACGGGGATTACATATGAAGAAAGCCTTCTCATTTTCCTAGTAATTTTTAGCAATACCATTTTTTTAGAACACGACAAAAGTCTTAACTGGTTTATTTTTCAGATCTCAAAAATATATTTTCTTTTAAATTTTACATGTTACTATCCATTGAAAATGGACAGTCATATAGGATACTTAAAAATACTTTGTCGTCGCCGTTGTCTGGACAAATTAGTTTTTTTTTCAAGAATCTGAATGACACCCCCCCCCCCCCCCTCCTCCTTCTTTCCGGCACTTTTAATCTTAAAAAAAGATAAATGAAAATATAACAACAGCAAATAAGCAAATAAATAAAATAAATAAAAACAAAACGAAAAAACAAAATCTAAGCAAAATACAACAAAAAACAAACACACAGTGCCCAGTCCCCTTTCTTTGCTTTCAAAGTAAGTAAGTCCCTTATAGAACTGAAATTTTAAAAAAAATGATTTACTTTAGAAATGAAAGATTGTTTGAGATGTGTTGTATTAACTTCGATATTTTTTTGGTAGGGGTGTGCCATTTTTGCCTCAAAAAACGTACCCATTTTAATATAACATTCACTGAAATTCAGTACCTATAGTTATATAAATATTTAAGAAAGAATGACCTATACTTATATACAATATTTAAAATATGACGTCAAAACGTTATTGCAGATCAAACCAGGAGACAAATTTCCGGGGTTCATTTGGGAACTTATTTGAAAGGTGAACTTTCAAATGAATTGATTAAATTTAATATAATAATTGACCATTAATAATGTAACATTCTCAATAGCATATTTATATATCAAACTCTGACCCTGTAAACTTGATTGTTGTTTTTCGTTTATTTTTTCTATGTATTTCATGTTTTAGATAGTATTATGTATTTGTATTTGTTTTGTTATCTTGTGATTATCATTGGACTATAATTGTCTATGTTCTTTATGTTGTGAACTTGTTTGTTTTGCGTTGACCCTCTTTTGGGTGTATGATGCAATAAAATTATTCTTATTCTTATTCTTATTCTTATATGATATGTAGATCATACCCCAAATCAATATACAGTTATCCAACGTAAATGCATTATTTATCCCGTAACAATAATAATACTGTGACCTATAGACATGGTGTCAGAGTCAATCTATCACAGTCAGATGATTTATCCTGTAACAATAATGATACCTTGACCAATAGAAATGGCGTCAGAGTCAATCTATCACAGTCAGATGATTTATCCTGTACCACTAGTGATACTGTGGCCAAAAGACATAGTGTCAGAATCAATCTATCACAGTCAGATGATTTATCCTATAACAATAATGATACTGTGACCTGTAGACATAGTGTCAGAATCAATCTATCACAGTCCGATGATTTATCCTGTAACAATAGTGATACCTTGACCAAAAGAAATGGTGTCAGAGTCAATCTATCACAGTCAGATGATTTATCCCGTAATAATAATGACACTGTGACCTATAGACATGGTGTCAGAGTCGATCTATCAGTCAGATTATTTATCCCGTAACAATAATGATACTGTGACCTATAGACATGGTGTCAGAGTCAATCTATCACAGTCAGATGATTTATCCTATAACAATAATGATACCTTGACCAATAGAAATGGCGTCAGAGTAAATATGTCACAGTCAGATGATTTATCCTGTACCACTAGTGGTACTTTGGCCAATAGACATAGTGTCAGAGTCAATCTATCACAGTCAGATTATTTATCCCGTAACAATAATGATACTGTGACCTATAGACATGGTGTCAGAGTCAATCTATCACAGTCAGATGATTTATCCTGTAACAATAATGATAATGTGACCTATAGACATAGTGTCAGAATCAATCTATCACAGTCAGATGATTTATCCTATAACAATAATGATACTGTGACCTGTAGACATAGTGTCAGAATCAATCTATCACAGTCCGATGATTTATCCTGTAACAATAGTGATACCTTGACCAAAAGAAATGGTGTCAGAGTCAATCTATCACAGTCAGATGATTTATCCCGTAATAATAATGACACTGTGACCTATAGACATGGTGTCAGAGTCGATCTATCAGTCAGATTATTTATCCCGTAACAATAATGATACTGTGACCTATAGACATGGTGTCAGAGTCAATCTATCACAGTCAGATGATTTATCCTATAACAATAATGATACCTTGACCAATAGAAATGGCGTCAGAGTAAATATGTCACAGTCAGATGATTTATCCTGTACCACTAGTGGTACTTTGGCCAATAGACATAGTGTCAGAGTCAATCTATCACAGTCAGATGATTTATCCCGTAACAATAATGACACTGTGACCTATAAACATGGTGTCAGAGTCAATCTATCACTGTCAGATGATTTATCCCGTAATAATAATCATACTGTGACCTATAGACATTGTGTCAGAGTCAATCTATCACAGTCAGATTATTTATCCCGTAACAATAATGATACTCTGACCTATGGACATGGTGTCAGAGTCAATCTATCACAGTCAGATGATTTATCCTGTAACAATAATGATACCTTGACCAATAGAAATGGCGTCAGAGTAAATCTATCACAGTCAGATGATTTATCCTGTACCACTAGTTGTACTGTGGCCAATAGACACAGTGTCAGAGTCAATCTATCACAGTCATATGATTTATCTTGTAACAATAATGATACTGTCACCTATAGACATGATGTCAGACACAATCTATCACAGCCAGATGATTTATCCTATAACAATAATGATACTGTGACCAATAGAAATGGTGTCAGAGTCAATCTATCACAGTCAGATGATTTATTCCGTAATAATAACGATACTGTGACCTATAGACATGGTGTCAGAGTCAATCTATCACAGTCAGATTATTTATCCCGTAACAATAATGATACTGTGACCTATAGACATGGTGTCAGAGTCAATCTATCACAGTCAGATGATTTATCCTGTAACAATAATGATAATGTGACCTATAGACATAGTGTCAGAATCAATCTATCACAGTCAGATGATTTATCCTATAACAATAATGATACTGTGACCTGTAGACATAGTGTCAGAATCAATCTATCACAGTCCGATGATTTATCCTGTAACAATAGTGATACCTTGACCAAAAGAAATGGTGTCAGAGTCAATCTATCACAGTCAGATGATTTATCCCGTAATAATAATGACACTGTGACCTATAGACATGGTTTCAGAGTCGATCTATCAGTCAGATTATTTATCCCGTAACAATAATGATACTGTGACCTATAGACATGGTGTCAGAGTCAATCTATCACAGTCAGATGATTTATCCTATAACAATAATGATACCTTGACCAATAGAAATGGCGTCAGAGTAAATATGTCACAGTCAGATGATTTATCCTGTACCACTAGTGGTACTTTGGCCAATAGACATAGTGTCAGAGTCAATATATCACAGTCAGATGATTTATCCCGTGACAATAATGATACTGTGACCTATAAACATGGTGTCAGAGTCAATCTATCACTGTCATATGATTTATCCCGTAATAATAATCATACTGTGACCTATAGACATTGTGTCAGAGTCAATCTATCACAGTCAGATTATTTATCCCGTAACAATAATGATACTCTGACCTATGGACATGGTGTCAGAGTCAGTCTATCACAGTCAGATGATTTATCCTGTAACAATAATGATACCTTGACCAATAGAAATGGCGTCAGAGTAAATCTATCACAGTAAGATGATTTATCCTGTACCACTAGTTGTACTGTGGCCAATAGACACAGTGTCAGAGTCAATCTATCACAGTCATATGATTTATCTTGTAACAATAATGATACTGTCACCTATAGACATGATGTCAAAAACAATCTATCACAGTCAGATGATTTATCCTATAACAATAATGATACTGTGACCAATAGAAATGGTGTCAGAGTCAATCTATCACAGTCAGATGATTTATCCCGTAATAATAACGATACTGTGACCTATAGACATGGTGTCAGAGTCAATATATCACAGTCAGATGATTTATCCCGTAACAATAATGATACTGTGACCTATAGACATGGTGTCAGAGTCAATCTATCACAGTCAGATGATTTATCCTGTAACAATAATGATACTTTGACCTATAGACATAGTGTCAGAGTCAATCTATCACAGTCAGAAAAAAATGGTACTGTGGCCTATAGACATGGTGTCATAGTCAATCTATCACCATTAGAAAATTTATCCTGTAACAAAAATGGCACTGTGGCCTATACACGTGGTGTCAGAGTCAATCTATCAGTCAGGTGATTTATTCTGTAGCAATAATGGTACTGTGGCCTATAGATATAGCGTCAGAGTCAATTTATCACAGACAGATGATTAATCCCGTAATAATAATGATACTGTGACCTATAGACATAGTGTCAGAGTCAATCTATCACAGTCAGAAAAAAATGGTACTGTGGCCTATACACGTGGTGTCAGAGTCAATCTATCAGTCAGGTGATTTATTCTGTAGCAATAATGGTATATCCTGTAACAAAAATGGCACTGTGGCCTATACACGTGGTGTCAGAGTCAATCTATCAGTCAGGTGATTTATTCTGTAGCAATAATGGTACTGTGACCTATAGATATAGAGTCAGAGTCAATCTATCACAGTCAGATGATTTATCCCGTAATAATAATGATACTGTGACCTATAGACATGGTGTCAGAGTCAATCTATCACAGTCCGATGAATTATCCTGTAACAATAATGATACCTTGACCAAAAGAAATGGCGTCAGAGTAAACATATCACAATACTGTGAGCTATAGACATAGTGTCAGAATCAATCTATCACAGCCAGATGATTTATCCTGTAACAATAATGATAATGTGACCTATAGACACAGTGTCAGAGTCAATCTATAACAGTCAGATGATTTATCCTGTAACAATAAGATACTTTGACGTATAGACATAGTGTCAGAGTCCATCTATCACAGTCAGATGATTTATCCTGTAACAAAAATGGTACTGTGGCCTATAGACATCGTGCCATAGTCAATCTATCACAGTCAGATGATTTATCCTGTAACAAAAATGGCACTGTGGCCTATAGACGTGGTGTCAGAGTCAATCTATCACTGTCAGGTGATTTATCCCGTAATAATAATGATACTGTGACCTATAGACATTGTGTCAGAGTGAATCTATCACAGTCAGATTATTTATCGCGTAACAATAATGATACTGTGACCTATAGACATGGTGTCAGAGTCAATCTATCACAGTCAGATGATTTATCCTGTAACAATAATGATACCTTGACCAATAGAAAATGGCGTCAGAGTAAATCTATCACAGTCAGATGATTTATCCTGTACCACTAGTGGTACTGTGGCCAATAGACATAGTGTCAGAGTCATCCCATGACAGTCAGATGATTTATCCTGTAACAATAATGATACCGTCACCTATAAACATGATGTCAGAGTCAATCTATCACAGTCAGATGATTTATCCCGTAACAATAATGATACTGTGAACTATAGACATGGTGTCAGAGTCAATCTATCACAGTCAGATGATTTTTCCTGTAACAATAGTTATACCTTGACCAAAAGAAATGGCGTCAGAGTAAATCTATCACAGTCAGATGATTTATCCTGTACCACTAGTGGTAATGTGGCCAATAGACATAGTGTCAGAGTCAATCTATCACAGTCAGATGATTTATCCTGTAACAATCAGGATACTGTGGCCTATAAACATGGTGTCATAGTCAATCTATCACAGTCAGATGATTTATCCTGTAACAAAAATGGCACTGTTGCCTACAGACGTGGTGTCAGAGTCAATCTATCACAATCAGGTGATTTATCCTGTAGCAATAATGCTACTGTGGCCTATAGACATAGTGTCAGTGTCAATTTATCACAGTCAGATGATTTATCCCGTAATAATAATGATACTGTGGCCTATAGACATGGTGTAAGAGTCAATCTATGACAGTCAGATGATTTATCCCGTAACAATAATGATACTGTGACCTATAAACATGGTGTCAGAGTCAATCTATCACTGTCAGATGATTTATCCCGTAATAATAATGATACTCTGACCTATAGACATGGTGTCAGAGTCAATCTATCACAGTCAGTTTATTTATCCCGTAACAATAATGATACTCTGACCTATGGACGTGGTGTCAGAGTCAATCTGTCACAGTCAGATGATTTATCCTGTAACAATAATGATACCTTGACCAATAGAAATGGCGTCAGAGTAAATCTATCTCAGTCAGATGATTTATCCTGTACCTCTAGTTGTACTGTGGCCAATAGACACAGTGTCAGAGTCAATCTATCACAGTCATATGATTTATCTTGTAACAATAATGATACTGTCACCTATAGACATGATGTCAGAAACAATCTATCACAGCCAGATGATTTATCCTATAACAATAATGATACTGTGACCAATAGAAATGGTGTCAGAGTCAATCTATCACAGTCAGATGATTTATCCCGTAATAATAACGATACTGTGACCTATAGACATGGTGTCAGAGTCAATCTATCACAGTCAGATTATTTATCCCGTAACAATAATGATACTGTGACCTATAGACATGGTGTCAGAGTCAATCTATCACAGTCAGATGATTTATCCTGTAACAATAATGATAATGTGACCTATAGACATAGTGTCAGAATCAATCTATCACAGTCAGATGATTTATCCTATAACAATAATGATACTGTGACCTGTAGACATATTGTCAGAATCAATCTATCACAGTCCGATGATTTATCCTGTAACAATAGTGATACCTTGACCAAAAGAAATGGTGTCAGAGTCAATCTATCACAGTCAGATGATTTATCCCTTAATAATAATGACACTGTGACCTAAAGACATGGTGTCAGAGTCGATCTATCAGTCAGATTATTTATCCCGTAACAATAATGATACTGTGACCTATAGACATGGTGTCAGAGTCAATCTATCACAGTCAGATGATTTATCCTATAACAATAATGATACCTTGACCAATAGAAATGGCGTCAGAGTAAATATGTCACAGTCAGATGATTTATCCTGTACCACTAGTGGTACTTTGGCCAATAGACATAGTGTCAGAGTCAATCTATCACAGTCAGATGATTTATCCCGTAACAATAATGATACTGTGACCTATAAACATGGTGTCAGAGTCAATCTATCACTGTCATATGATTTATCCCGTAATAATAATCATACTGTGACCTATAGACATTGTGTCAGAGTCAATCTATCACAGTCAGATTATTTATCCCGTAACAATAATGATACTCTGACCTATGGACATGGTGTCAGAGTCAGTCTATCACAGTCAGATGATTTATCCTGTAACAATAATGATACCTTGACCAATAGAAATGGCGTCAGAGTAAATCTATCACAGTAAGATGATTTATCCTGTACCACTAGTTGTACTGTGGCCAATAGACACAGTGTCAGAGTCAATCTATCACAGTCATATGATTTATCTTGTAACAATAATGATACTGTCACCTATAGACATGATGTCAGAAACAATCTATCACAGTCAGATGATTTATCCTATAACAATAATGATACTGTGACGTATAGACATAGTATCAGAGTCCATCTATCACAGTCAGATGATTTATCCTGTAACAAAAATGGTACTGTGGCCTATAGACGTGGTGTCTGAGTCAATCTATCACTGTCAGTTGATTTATCCCGTAATAATAATGATACTGTGACCTATAGACATGGTTTCAGAGTGAATCTATCACAGTCAGATTATTTATCGCGTAACAATAATGATACTGTGACCAATAGACATGGTGTTAGAGTCAATCTATCACAGTTAGATGATTTATCCTGTAACAATAATGATACCTTGACCAATAGAAATGGCGTCATAGTCAATCTATCACAGTCAGATGATTTATCCTGTTACAAAAATGGCACTGTGGCATATAGACGTGGTGTCAGAGTCAATCTATCACAGTCAGGTGATTTATTCTCTAGCAATACTGGTACTGTGGCCTATAGACATAGTGTCAGAATCAATTTATCACAGTCAGATGATTTATCCCGTAATAATAATGATACTGTGACCTATAGACATCGTGTAAGAGTCAATCTATCACAGTCAGATGATTTATCCCGTAACAATAATGATACTGTGACCTATAGACATGGTGTCAGAGACAATCTATCACAGTCTGATGAATTATCCTGTAACAATAATGATATCTTGACCAAAAGAAATGGCGTCAGAGTAAACATATCACAATACTGTGAGCTATAGACATAGTGTCAGAATCACTCTATCACAGCCAGATGATTTATCCTGTAACAATAAGATACTTTGACGTATAGACATAGTATCAGAGTCCATCTATCACAGTCAGATGATTTATCCTGTAACAAAAATGGTACTGTGGCCTATAGACGTGGTGTCTGAGTCAATCTATCACTGTCAGTTGATTTATCCCGTAATAATAATGATACTGTGACCTATAGACATGGTTTCAGAGTGAATCTATCACAGTCAGATTATTTATCGCGTAACAATAATGATACTGTGACCAATAGACATGGTGTTAGAGTCAATCTATCACAGTTAGATGATTTATCCTGTAACAATAATGATACCTTGACCAATAGAAATGGCGTCAGAGTAAATCTATCACAGTCAGATGATTTATCCTGTACCACTAGTTGTACTGTGGCCAATAGACATAGTGTCAGAGTCAATCTATCACAGTCAGATGATTTATCCCGTAACAATAATGATACTGTGACCTATAAACATGGTGTCAGAGTCAATCTATCACTGTCAGATGATTTATCCCGTAATAATAATCATACTGTGACCTATAGACATTGTGTCAGAGTCAATCTATCACAGTCAGATTATTTATCCCGTAACAATAATGATACTCTGACCTATGGACATGGTGTCAGAGTCAATCTATCACAGTCAGATGATTTATCCTGTAACAATAATGATACCTTGACCAATAGAAATGGCGTCAGAGTAAATCTATCACAGTCAGATGATTTATCCTGTACCACTAGTTGTACTGTGGCCAATAGACACAGTGTCAGAGTCAATCTATCACAGTCATATGATTTATCTTGTAACAATAATGATACTGTCACCTATAGACATGATGTCAGAAACAATCTATCACAGCCAGATGATTTATCCTATAACAATAATGATACTGTGACCAATAGAAATGGTGTCAGAGTCAATCTATCACAGTCAGATGATTTATCCCGTAATAATAACGATACTGTGACCTATAGACATGGTGTCAGAGTCAATCTATCACAGTCAGATTATTTATCCCGTAACAATAATGATACTGTGACCTATAGACATGGTGTCAGAGTCAATCTATCACAGTCAGATGATTTATCCTGTCACAATAATGATAATGTGACCTGTAGACATAGTGTCAGAATCAATCTATCACAGTCAGATGATTTATCCTGTAACAATAATGATACTGTAACCTGTAGACATATTGTCAGAATCAATCTATCACAGTCCGATGATTTATCCTGTAACAATAGTGATACCTTGACCAAAAGAAATGGTGTCAGAGTCAATCTATCACAGGCAGATGATTTATCCCGTAATAATAATGACACTGTGACCTATAGACATGGTGTCAGAGTCGATCTATCAGTCAGATTATTTATCCCGTAACAATAATGATACTGTGACCTATAGACATGGTGTCAGAGTCAATCTATCACAGTCAGATGATTTATCCTATAACAATAATGATACCTTGACCAATAGAAATGGCGTCAGAGTAAATATGTCACAGTCAGATGATTTATCCTGTACCACTAGTGGTACTTTGGCCAATAGACATAGTGTCAGAGTCAATCTATCACAGTCAGATGATTTATCCCGTAACAATAATGATACTGTGACCTATAAACATGGTGTCAGAGTCAATCTATCACTGTCATATGATTTATCCCGTAATAATAATCATACTGTGACCTATAGACATTGTGTCAGAGTCAATCTATCACAGTCAGATTATTTATCCCGTAACAATAATGATACTCTGACCTATGGACATGGTGTCAGAGTCAGTCTATCACAGTCAGATGATTTATCCTGTAACAATAATGATACTATGACCAATAGAAATGGCGTCAGAGTAAATCTATCACAGTAAGATGATTTATCCTTTACCACTAGTTGTACTGTGGCCAATAGACACAGTGTCAGAGTCAATCTATCACAGTCATATGATTTATCTTGTAACAATAATGATACTGTCACCTATAGACATGATGTCAGAAACAATCTATCACAGTCAGATGATTTATCCTATAACAATAATGATACTGTGACGTATAGACATAGTATCAGAGTCCATCTATCACAGTCAGATGATTTATCCTGTAACAAAAATGGTACTGTGGCCTATAGACGTGGTGTCTGAGTCAATCTATCACTGTCAGTTGATTTATCCCGTAATAATAATGATACTGTGACCTATAGACATGGTTTCAGAGTGAATCTATCACAGTCAGATTATTTATCGCGTAACAATAATGATACTGTGACCAATAGACATGGTGTTAGAGTCAATCTATCACAGTTAGATGATTTATCCTGTAACAATAATGATACCTTGACCAATAGAAATGGCGTCAGAGTAAATCTATCACAGTCAGATGATTTATCCTGTACCACTAGTTGTACTGTGGCCAATAGACATAGTGTCAGAGTCAATCTATCACTGTCAGATAATTTATCCCGTAATAATAATCATACTGTGACCTATAGACATTGTGTCAGAGTCAATCTATCACAGTCAGATTATTTATCCCGTAACAATAATGATACTCTGACCTATGGACATGGTGTCAGAGTCAATCTATCACAGTCAGATGATTTATCCTGTAACAATAATGATACCTTGACCAATAGAAATGGCGTCAGAGTAAATCTATCACAGTCAGATGATTTATCCTGTACCACTAGTTGTACTGTGGCCAATAGACACAGTGTCAGAGTCAATCTATCACAGTCATATGATTTATCTTGTAACAATAATGATACTGTCACCTATAGACATGATGTCAGAAACAATCTATCACAGCCAGATGATTTATCCTATAACAATAATGATACTGTGACCAATAGAAATGGTGTCAGAGTCAATCTATCACAGTCAGATGATTTATCCCGTAATAATAACGATACTGTGACCTATAGACATGGTGTCAGAGTCAATCTATCACAGTCAGATTATTTATCCCGTAACAATAATGATACTGTGACCTATAGACATGGTGTCAGAGTCAATCTTTCACAGTCAGATGATTTATCCTGTAACAATAATGATAATGTGACCTATAGACATAGTGTCAGAATCAATCTATCACAGTCAGATGATTTATCCTATAACAATAATGATACTGTGACCTGTAGACATATTGTCAGAATCAATCTATCACAGTCCGATGATTTATCCTGTAACAATAGTGATACCTTGACCAAAAGAAATGGTGTCAGAGTCAATCTATCACAGTCAGATGATTTATCCCGTAATAATAATGACACTGTGACCTATAGACATGGTGTCAGAGTCGATCTATCAGTCAGATTATTTATCCCGTAACAATAATGATACTGTGACCTATAGACATGGTGTCAGAGTCAATCTATCACAGTCAGATGATTTATCCTATAACAATAATGAGACCTTGACCAATAGAAATGGCGTCAGAGTAAATATGTCACAGTCAGATGATTTATCCTGTACCACTAGTGGTACTTTGGCCAATAGACATAGTGTCAGAGTCAATCTATCACAGTCAGATGATTTATCCTGTAACAATAATGATAATGTGACCTATAGACATAGTGTCAGAATCAATCTATCACAGTCAGATGATTTATCCTATAACAATAATGATACTGTGACCTGTAGACATATTGTCAGAATCAATCTATCACAGTCCGATGATTTATCCTGTAACAATAGTGATACCTTGACCAAAAGAAATGGTGTCAGAGTCAATCTATCACAGTCAGATGATTTATCCCGTAATAATAATGACACTGTGAACTATAGACATGGTGTCAGAGTCGATCTATCAGTCAGATTATTTATCCCGTAACAATAATGATACTGTGACCTATAGACATGGTGTCAGAGTCAATCTATCACAGTCAGATGATTTATCCTATAACAATAATGATACCTTGACCAATAGAAATGGCGTCAGAGTAAATATGTCACAGTCAGATGATTTATCCTGTACCACTAGTGGTACTTTGGCCAATAGACATAGTGTCAGAGTCAATCTATCACAGTCAGATGATTTATCCCGTAACAATAATGATACTGTGACCTATAAACATGGTGTCAGAGTCAATCTATCACTGTCATATGATTTATCCCGTAATAATAATCATACTGTGACCTATAGACATTGTGTCAGAGTCAATCTATCACAGTCAGATTATTTATCCCGTAACAATAATGATACTCTGACCTATGGACATGGTGTCAGAGTCAGTCTATCACAGTCAGATGATTTATCCTGTAATAATAATGATACCTTGACCAATAAAAATGGCGTCAGAGTAAATCTATCACAGTAAGATGATTTATCCTGTACCACTAGTTGTACTGTGGCCAATAGACACAGTGTCAGAGTCAATCTATCACAGTCATATGATTTATCTTGTCACAATAATGATACTGTCACCTATAGACATGATGTCAGAAACAATCTATCACAGTCAGATGATTTATCCTATAACAATAATGATACTGTGACCAATAGAAATGGTGTCAGAGTCAATCTATCACAGTCAGATGATTTATCCCGTAATAATAACGATACTGTGACCTAAAGACATGGTGTCAGAGTCAATATATCACAGTCAGATTATTTATCCCGTAACAATAATGATACTGTGACCTATAGACATGGTGTCAGAGTCAATCTATCACAGTCAGATGATTTATCCTGTAATAATAATGATACCTTGACCAATAAAAATGGCGTCAGAGTAAATCTATCACAGTAAGATGATTTATCCTGTACCACTAGTTGTACTGTGGGCAATAGACACAGTGTCAGAGTCAATCTATCACAGTCATATGATTTATCTTGTCACAATAATGATACTGTCACCTATAGACATGATGTCAGAAACAATCTATCACAGTCAGATGATTTATCCTATAACAATAATGATACTGTGACCAATAGAAATGGTGTCAGAGTCAATCTATCACAGTCAGATGATTTATCCCGTAATAATAACGATACTGTGACCTAAAGACATGGTGTCAGAGTCAATATATCACAGTCAGATTATTTATCCCGTAACAATAATGATACTGTGACCTATAGACATGGTGTCAGAGTCAATCTATCACAGTCAGATGATTTATCCTGTAACAATAATGATACTGTGACCTATAGACATAGTGTCAGAATCAATCTATCACAGTCAGATGATTTATCCTGTAACAATAATGATACTTTGACCTATAGACATAGTGTCAGAGTCAATCTATCACAGTCAGAGGATTTATCCTGTAACAAAAATGGTACTGTGGCCTATAGACATGGTGTCATAGTCAATCTATCATCATCAGAAAATTTATCCTGTAACAAAAATGGCACTGTGGCCTATACACGTGGTGTCAGAGTCAATCTATCACAGTCAGGTGATTTATTCTGTAGCAATAATGGTACTGTGGCCTATAGATATAGTGTCAGAGTCAATCTATCACAGTCATATGATTTATCTTGTAACAATAATGATACTGTCACCTATAGACATGATGTCAGAAACAATCTATCACAGTCAGATGATTTATCCTATAACAATAATGATACTGTGACCAATAGAAATGGTGTCAGAGTCAATCTATCACAGTCAGATGATTTATCCCGTAATAATAACGATACTGTGACCTAAAGACATGGTGTCAGAGTCAATATATCACAGTCAGATTATTTATCCCGTAACAATAATGATACTGTGACCTATAGACATGGTGTCAGAGTCAATCTATCACAGTCAGATGATTTATCCTGTAACAATAATGATACTGTGACCTATAGACATAGTGTCAGAAACAATCTATCACAGTCAGATGATTTATCCTGTAACAATAATGATACTTTGACCTATAGACATAGTGTCAGAGTCAATCTATGACAGTCAGAGGATTTATCCTGTAACAAAAATGGTACTGTGGCCTATAGACATGGTGTCATAGTCAATCTATCACCATCAGAAAATTTATCCTGTAACAAAAATGGCACTGTGGCCTATACACGTGGTGTCAGAGTCAATCTATCACAGTCAGGTGATTTATTCTGTAGCAATAATGGTACTGTGGCCTATAGATATAGTGTCAGAGTCAATTTATCACAGACAGATGATTAATCCCGTAATAATAATGATACTGTGACCTATAGACATGGTGTAAGAGTCAATCTATCACAGTCAGATGATTTATCCCGTAACAATAATGATACTGTGACCTATAGACATGGTGTCAGAGTCAATCTATCACAGTCCGATGAATTATCCTGTAACAATAATGATACCTTGACCAAAAGAAATGGCGTCAGAGTAAACATATCACAATACTGTGAGCTATAGACATAGTGTCAGAATCAATCTATCACAGCCAGATGATTTATCCTGTAACAATAAGGATAATGTGACCTATAGACACAGTGTCAGAGTCAATCTATAACAGTCAGATGATTTATCCTGTAACAATAAGATACTTTGACGTATAGACATAGTGTCAGAGTCCATCTATCACAGTCAGATGATTTATCCTGTAACAAAAATGGTACTGTGGCCTATAGACATCGTGCCATAGTCAATCTATCACAGTCAGATGATTTATCCTGTAACAAAAATGGCACTGTGGTCTATAGACGTGGTGTCAGAGTCAATCTATCACTGTCAGGTGATTTATCCCGTAATAATAATGATACTGTGACCTATAGACATTGTGTCAGAGTGAATCTATCACAGTCAGATTATTTATCGCGTAACAATAATGATACTGTGACCTATAGACATGGTGTCAGAGTCAATCTATCACAGTCAGATGATTTATCCTGTAACAATAATGATACCTTGACCAATAGAAAATGGCGTCAGAGTAAATCTATCACAGTCAGATGATTTATCCTGTACCACTAGTGGTACTGTGGCCAATAGACATAGTGTCAGAGTCATCCCATGACAGTCAGATGATTTATCATGTAACAATAATGATACCGTCACCTATAAACATGATGTCAGAGTCAATCAATCACAGTCAGATGATTTATCCCGTAACAATAATGATACTGTGAACTATAGACATGGTGTCAGAGTCAATCTATCACAGTCAGATGATTTTTCCTGTAACAATAATGATACCTTGACCAAAAGAAATGGCGTCAGAGTAAATCTATCACAGTCAGATGATTTATCCTGTACCACTAGTGGTACTGTGGCCAATAGACATAGTGTCAGAGTCAATCTATCACAGTCAGATGATTTATCCTGTAACAATCAGGATACTGTGGCCTTTAAACATGGTGTCATAGTCAATCTATCACAGTCAGATGATTTATCCTGTAACAAAATTGGCACTGTTGCCTACAGACGTGGTGTCAGAGTCAATCTATCACAATCAGGTGATTTATCCTGTAGCAATAATGCTACTGTGGCCTATAGACATAGTGTCAGTGTCAATTTATCACAGTCAGATGATTTATCCCGTAAAAATAATGATACTGTGGCCTATAGACATGGTGTAAGAGTCAATCTATGACAGTCAGATGATTTATCCCGTAACAATAATGATACTGTGACCTATAAACATGGTGTCAGAGTCAATCTATCACTGTCAGATGATTTATCCCGTAATAATAATGATACTCTGACCTATAGACATGGTGTCAGAGTCAATCTATCACAGTCAGTTTATTTATCCCGTAACAATAATGATACTCTGACCTATGGACGTGGTGTCAGAGTCAATCTGTCACAGTCAGATGATTTATCCTGTAACAATAATGATACCTTGACCAATAGAAATGGCGTCAGAGTAAATCTATCTCAGTCAGATGATTTATCCTGTACCACTAGTGGTACTGTGGCCAATAGACATAGTGTCAGAGTCAATATATCACAGTCATATGATTTATCCTGTAACAATAATGATACTGCACCTATAGACATAATGTCAGAGACAATCTATCACAGTCAGATGATTTATCCTGTAACAATAATGATACTGTGGCCTATAGACATAGTGTCAGAGTCAATCTATCACAGTCAAATGATATATCCTGTAACAATAATGATACTGTGACCTATAAACATGGTGTCAGAGTCAATCTATCACAGTCAGATGATTTATCTTGTAACAATAATGATACTGTCACCTATGGACATGATGTCAGAGTTAATCTATCACAGTCAGATGATTTATCCTATAACAATAATGATACTGTGACCAATAGAAATGGTGTCAGAGTCAATCTATCACAGTCAGATGATTTATCCCGTAATAATAACGATACTGTGACCTATAGACATGGTGTCACAGTCAATCTATCACAGTCAGATTATTTATCCCGTAACAATAATGATACTATGACCTATAGACATGGTGTCAGAGTCAATCTATCACAAGTCAGATGATTTATCCTGTAACAATAATGATACTGTGACCTATAGACATAGTGTCAGAATCAATCTATCACAGTCAGATGATTTATCCTGTAACAATAATGATACTTTGACCTATAGACATAGTGTTAGAGTCAATCTATCACAGTCAGATGATTTATCCTGTAACAAAAACGGTACTGTGGCCTATAGACATGGTGTCATAGTCAATCTATCACAGTCAGATGATTTATCCTGTTACAAAAATGGCACTGTGGCATATAGACGTGGTGTCAGAGTCAATCTATCACAGTCAGGTGATTTATTCTCTAGCAATACTGGTACTGTGGCCTATAGACATAGTGTCAGAATCAATTTATCACAGTCAGATGATTTATCCCGTAATAATAATGATACTGTGACCTATAGACATCGTGTAAGAGTCAATCTATCACAGTCAGATGATTTATCCCGTAACAATAATGATACTGTGACCTGTAGACATGGTGTCAGAGACAATCTATCACAGTCCGATGAATTATCCTTTAACAATAATGATATCTTGACCAAAAGAAATGGCGTCAGAGGAAACATATCACAATACTGTGAGCTATAGACATAGTGTCAGAATCAATCTATCACAGCCAGATGATTTATCCTGTAACAATAAGATACTTTGACGTATAGACATAGTATCAGAGTCCATCTATCACAGTCAGATGATTTATCCTGTAACAAAAATGGTACTGTGGCCTATAGACGTGGTGTCTGAGTCAATCTATCACTGTCAGTTGATTTATCCCGTAATAATAATGATACTGTGACCTATAGACATGGTTTCAGAGTGAATCTATCACAGTCAGATTATTTATCGCGTAACAATAATGATACTGTGACCAATAGACATGGTGTTAGAGTCAATCTATCACAGTTAGATGATTTATCCTGTAACAATAATGATACCTTGACCAATAGAAATGGCGTCAGAGTAAATCTATCACAGTCAGATGATTTATCCTGTACCACTAGTTGTACTGTGGCCAATAGACATAGTGTCAGAGTCAATCTATCACAGTCAGATGATTTATCCTGTAACAATAATGATACTGTCACCTATAGACATGATGTCAGAGTCAATCTATCACAGTCAGATGATTTATCCCGTAACAATAATGATACTGTGACCTATAGACATGGTGTCAGAGTCAATCTATCACAGTCAGATGATTTTTCCTGTAACCATTATGATACCTTGACCAAAAGAAATGGCGTCAGAGTAAATCTATCACAGTCAGATGATTTATCCTGTACCACTAGTGGTACTGTGGCCAATAGACATAGTGTCAGAGTCAATCTATCACAGTCAGATGATATATCCTGTAATAATAATGATACTGTGACTTATAAACATGGTGTCAGAGTTAATCTATCACAGTCAGATGATTTATCTTGTAACAATAATGATACTGTCACCTATAGACATGATGTCAGAGACAATCTATCACAGTCAGATGGTTTATCCTATAACAATAATGATACTGTGAGCTATAGACATAGTGTCAGAATCAATCTATCACAGCAAGATGATTTATCCTGTAACAATAAGATACTTTGACGTATAGACATAGTATCAGAGTCCATCTATCACAGTCAGATGATTTATCCTGTAACAAAAATGGTACTGTGGCCTATAGACGTGGTGTCAGAGTCAATCTATCACTGTCAGGTGATTTATCCCGTAACAATAATGATACTGTGACCTATAGACATGGTGTCAGAGTGAATCTATCACAGTCAGATTATTTATGGCGTAACAATAATGATACTGTGACCTATAGACATGGTGTCAGAGTCAATCTATCACAGTCAGATGATTTATCCTGTAACAATAATGATACCTTGACCAATAGAAATGGCGTCAGAGTAAATCTATCACAGTCAAATGATTTATCCTGTACCACTAGTTGTACTGTGGCCAATAGACATAGTATCAGAGTCAATCCATCACAGTCAGATGATTTATCCTGTAACAATAATGATACTGTCACCTATAGACATGATGTCAGAGTCAATATATCACAGTCATATGATTTATCCTGTAACAATAATGATACTGTGAATTATAGACATGATGTCAGAGTCAATCTATCACAGTCAGATGATTTATCTCGTACCAATAATGATACTGTGAACTATAGACATGGTGTCAGAGTCAATCTATCACAGTCAGATGATATATCCTGTAATAATAATGATACTGTGACTTATAAACATGGTGTCAGAATTAATCTATCACAGTCAGATGATTTATCTTGTAACAATAATGATACTGTCACCTATAGACATGATGTCAGAGACAATCTATCACAGTCAGATGGTTAATCCTATAGCATTAATGATACTGTGACCTGTAGACATAGTGTCACTGTGGCCTAAAGACGTGGTGTCAAAGTCAATCTATATCTGTCAGTTGATTTATCCCGTAATAATAATGATACTGTGACCTATAGACATGGTGTCAGAGTCAATCTATCACAGTCAGATTATTTATCCGTAACAATAATGATACTGTGACCTATAGACATGGTGTCAGAGTCAATCTATCACAGTCAGATGATTTATCCTGTAACAATAATGATACCATGACCAATAGAAATGGCGTCAGAGTAAATCTATCACAGTCAGATGATTTATCCTGTACCACTAGTGGTACTGTGGTCAATAGACATAGTGTCACAGTCAATCCATCACAGTCAGATGATTTATCCTGTAACAATAATGATACTGTCACCTATAGACATGATGTCAGAGTCAATCTATCACAGTCAGTTGATTTATCCCGTAACAATAATGATACTGTGACCTATAGACATGGTGTCAGAGTCAATCTATCACAGTCAGATGATTTTTCCTGTAACAATAATGATACCTTGACCAATAGAAATGGCGTCAGAGTAAATCTATCACAGTCAGATGATTTATCCTGTACCACTAGTGGTACTGTGGCCAATAGACATAGTGTCAGAGTCAATCCATCACAGTCAGATGATTTATCCTGTAACAATAATGATACTGTCACCTATAGACATGATGTCAGAGTCAATCTATCACAGTCAGATTATTTATCCCGTAACAATAATGATACTGTGACCTATAGACATGGTGTCAGAGTCAATCTATCACAGTCAGATGATTTATCCTGTAACAAAAATGATACCTTGACCGATAGAAATGGTGTCACAGTCAATCTATCACAGTCAGATGATTTATCCCGTAATAATAATGATACTGTGACCTAAAGACATGGTGTCAGAGTCAATCTATCACAGTCAGATTATTTATCCCGTAACAATAATGATACACTGACCTATAGACATGGTGTCAGAGTCAATTTATCACAGTCAGATGATTTCTCCTGTAACAATGATGATACTGTGACCTATAGACAAATTGTCAGAATCAATCTATCACAGTCAGATGATTTATCCTGTAACAATGATGATACTGTGACATATAGACATAGTGTAAGAATCAATCTATCACAGTCAGATGATTTATCCTGTAACAATAATGATACTTTGACCTATAGACATATTGTCAGAGTCAATCTATCACAGTCAGATGATTTATCCTTTATAAAAAATGGTACTGTGGCCTATAGACATGGTGTCATAGTCAATCTATCACAGTCAGATGATTTATCCTGTTACAAAAATGGCACTGTGGCCTATAGACGTGGTGTCAGAGTCAATCTATCACAGTCAGGTGATTTATTCTGTAGCAATAATGGTACTGTGGCCTATAGACATGGTGTCAGAGTCAATTTATCACAGTCAGATGATTTATCCCGTAATAATAATGATACTGTGACCTATAGACATGGTGTAAGAGTCAATCTATCACAGTCAGATGATTTATCCAGTAACAATAATGATACTGTGACCTATAGACATGGTGTCAGAGTAAATCTATCACAGTCAGATGATTTTTCCTGTAACAATAATGATACCTTGACCAAAAGAAATGGCGTCAGAGTAAATATATCACAGTCAGATGATTTATCCTGTACCACTAGTGGTACTGTTGTCAATAGACATAGTGTCAGAGTCAATCTATTACAGTCAGATGATATCTCCTGTAACAATAATGATACTGTGACCTATAGACATGATGTCAGAGTTAATCTATCACAGTCAGATGATTTATCCTGTAACAAAAATGGCAATGTGGCCTATAGACGTGGTGTCAGAGTCGATCTATCACAGTCAAGTGATTTATTCTGTAGCAATAATGGTACTGTGGCCTATAGACATAGTGTCAGAGTAAATTTATCACAGTGAAATGATTTATCCCGTAATAATAATGATACTGTCACCTATAGACATGGTGTAAGAGTCAATCTATCACAGTCAGATGATTTATCCCGTAATAATAATGATACTTTGACCTATAGACATGGTGTCAGAGTCAATCTATCACAGTCAGAATATTTATCCCGTAACAATAATGATACTGTCACGGCCATGAACCATGTACCATACGCCGAATATCTATGAAAAATTATAGTACGCACAAGAGCCTGTAGAGGTCTTAAAGAAAAACAAACAGCCAGGCTGTTTACAGTTTTTATATTTATTTTCCTTACACAAAGAGTCGTAATGATCATAGTTGATAAAGAATATGTATTCTTATACATAAATATTGTTGTAGTTATAGAAATTCATAGTAACATCGGTTTTGTTACAAACGTTAGAACGTTTAGAGATGTGTATTGTAATTTTATACACATCTATGACATTGTCATTCTTTGGAATGTGACGTAAACAAACACTGTCTAGAACAAGGTAGATAATCTGGATGCAATAATCGTCGTTCTCGGCGTACATAAGTCTTACCAGCTTAAATGAATAGTCCATAGAACACACATAATCCTAGGAATAACTTCATAACAATTTTAATAGAAGGTGACAGCTGAATATACAAATAGACGGTCTAGAGTTGATAACAAACTGACGTTGTTCCGATCGAAATCTAGACGGCATAATATTCATGGCTGTTTCATGCGGCTGATCACTTAGAAAACTCGTATCATAATAAACGAGACATGCTTAAATTCCTCTCCATGTCTAGAATATAATTATACAAATTTCCCGAATATGTTAATACGGAATAAAGAGATATTTACAAAAGTTTGTTCAGGTAGGAAACGGAAGTATGACGTTTCCCGTAGAAATCAGTTTCTGATTGGCTGATTGGTTGTTGAGGTAACCATAGGGGACCTCGTGAGAAGCACGAGGATATTGCACGTAAATATTATTATAAAACATCATGCACAGACTGTGTTAGGCAGTCTGGCTTCAAGACTCAAGGCGGAAGCTAAAAAATAAAAAGAACTGCTAGGCGGAAGGCAAGAGCAGTTTTAATTATTTGTCTAAAAGAGAAACAAGGAAAGGTTTCTATAGACGGAATATTTCTGAAAGAGAAATTAATTTAATATACAAAGAGGGTGTCTTTTACTTACACTTAGTCAAGTAATAAATTGTGAACGGTGTTCGTACATAACAATTAAGGTTCAGAAGTACAAAAGTTGAATTTAAATATAAATTCAGCTAAAAGCAAATAAAGTAGTATTTAAGGAAAAATATATGTATATTTATTTCCTATAGAAAATTCCTGAATATAAAGGAATTTAGTTACTTGTCCGAATTAAAGCAACAGTATAAATTATTATCGTACAAATAAATAACGTATCGAGTAGATACTTTATAAATTGTATAGAGTTATAATATAGAATATTACTACGTCATAGCAACCGTCAGTTAAAGAAAGAAGACTGTCCGTTATTTCCATATCAATATAAAGGTTCCGAGTATTTTTCCGCAGAAAAATACATTGTGCAAGAGGATCAGGCAGCTACCCAGAAATATATTGACAATAATAAAACATTTTTATTCATAATATATTATAAATATTTCATATACTAATTAATAAATTATATATTGTATATCCAACTTTCTCATTCATATTCACCAAAAGCCAGAGACTCAACGATCCCGTATAGATAACATAATGTTGTGGCTATATTAAAGGTTCTTCTTGTATTTAGTAGTCTTGTCTGGATAGTACAGTCCTTTCTTGTATATTGGTGTAACTTTGACCGGTAAAACTATAAACAGTCAAAGTCCCACTATTATACGAATCGTTTATCACACGGTTTAAGGTACACAAGAACTAAGCATAGCCCTACGGCGTTACAATACTATGACCTATAGACATGGTGTCAGAGTCAATCTATCACAGTCAGAATATTTATCCCGTAACAATAATGATACTATGACCTATAGACATGGTGTCAGAGTCAATCTATCACAGTCAGATGATTTATCCTGTAACAATAATGATACCTTCACCAATAGAAATGGATTCAGAGTCAATCTATCACAGTCAGATTATTTATCCCGTAACAATAATGATACTGTGACCTATAGACATGGTGTCAGAGTCAATTTATCAGAGTCAGATGATTTATCCTGTAACAATGATGATACTGTGACCTATAGACATAGTGTCAGAATCAATCTATCACAGTCAGATGATTTATCCTGTAACAATGATGATACTGTGAGTTATAGACATAGTGTAAGAATTAGTCTATCACAGTCAGATGATTTATCCTGTAACAATAATGATACTTTGACCTATAGACATATTGTCAGAGTCTATCTATCACAGTCAGATGATTTATCCTTTATGAAAAATGGTACTGTGGCCTATAGACATGGTGTCATAGTCAATCTATCACAGTCGGGTGATTTATTCTGTAGCAATAATGGTACTGTGACCTATAGACATAGTGTCAGAGTCAATTTATCACAGTCAGATGATTTTTCCCGTAATAATAATGATACTGTGACCTATAGACATGGTGTAAGAGTCAATCTATCACAGTCAGATGATTTATCCCGGAAAAATAATGATACTGTGACCTATAGACATGTTGTCTGAGTCAATCTATCACAGTCCGATGATTTATCCTGTAACAATAATGATACTGTGACCTATAGACATGATGTCAGAGTCAATCTATCACAGTCATATGATTTATCCTGTAACAATAATGATACTGTGAATTATAGACATGATGTCAGAGTCAATTTATCACAGTCAGATGATTTATCCCGTAATAATAATGATACTGTGACCTATAGACATGGTGTAAGAGTCAATCTATCACAGTCAGATGATTTATCCAGTAACAATAATGATACTGTGACCTATAGACATGGTGTCAGAGTCAATCTATCACAGTCAGATGATTTTTCCTGTAACAATAATGATACCTTGACCAAAAGAAATGGCGTCAGAGTAAATATATCACAGTCAGATGATTTATCCTGTACCACTAGTGGTACTGTTGTCAATAGACATAGTGTCAGACTCAATCTATTACAGTCAGATGATATCTCCTGTAACAATAATGATACTGTGACTATAGACATGATGTCAGAGTTAATCTATCACAGTCAGATGATTTATCCTGTAACAAAAATGACACTGTGGCCTATAGACGTGGTGTCGGAGTCGATCTATCACAGTCAAGTGATTTATTCTGTAGCAATAATGGTACTGTGGCCTATAGACATAGTGTCAGAGTAAATTTATCACAGTGAAATGATTTATCCCGTAATAATAATGATACTGTCACCTATAGACATGGTGTAAGAGTCAATCTATCACAGTCAGATGATTTATCCCGTAACAATAATGATACTGTCACCTATACACATGATGTCAGAGACAATCTATCACAGTCAGATGGTTTATCCTATAAGAATAATGATACTGTGACCTGTAGACATAGTGTCAGAATCAATCTATCACAGTCCGATGATTTATCCTGTAACAATAATGTTACTGTGGCCTCAAGACGTGGTGTCAAAGTCAATCTATATCTGTCAGTTGATTTATCCCGTATAATAATGATACTTTGACCTATAGACATGGTGTCAGAGTCAATCTATCACAGTCAGAATATTTATCCCGTAACAATAATGATACTATGACCTATAGACATGGTGTCAGAGTCAATCTATCACAGTCAGATGATTTATCCTGTAACAATAATGATACCTTCACCAATAGAAATGGATTCAGAGTCAATCTATCACAGTCAGATTATTTATCCCGTAACAATAATGATACTTTGACCTATAGACATGGTGTCAGAGTCAATTTATCATAGTCAGATGATTTATCCTGTAACAATGATGATACTGTGACCTATAGACATAGTGTCAGAATCAATCTATCACAGTCAGATGATTTATCCTGTAACAATGATGATACTGT
This sequence comes from Mytilus galloprovincialis, assembly GCF_965363235.1. NCBI lineage: Eukaryota > Metazoa > Mollusca > Bivalvia > Mytilida > Mytilidae > Mytilus > Mytilus galloprovincialis. The sequence goes on from NC_134844.1 coordinate 61,781,756, forward strand.
GAGTTATAGACATAGTGTAAGAATCAGTCTATCACAGTCAGATGATTTATCCTGTAACAATAATGATACTTTGACCTGTAGACATATTGTCAGAGTCTATCTATCACAGTCAGATGATTTATCCTTTATAAAAAATGGTACTGTGGCCTATAGATAGGTGTCAAAGTCAATCTATCACAGTCGGGTGATTTATTCTGTAGCAATAATGGTACTGTGGCCTATAGACATAGTGTCAGAGTCAATTTATCACAGTCAGATGATTTATCCCGTAATAATAATGATACTGTGACCTATAGACATGGTGTAAGAGTCAATCTATCACAGTCAGATGATTTATCCCGGAAAAATAATGATACTGTGACCTATAGACATGTTGTCTGAGTCAATCTATCACAGTCCGATGATTTATCCTGTAACAATAATGATACTGTGACCTATAGACATGGTGTCAGAGTCAATCTATCACAGTCAGATTATTTATCCTATAACAGTAATGGTACCTTGACCAATAGAAATGGCGTCAGAGTAAATCTGTCACAGTCAGATGAATTATCCTGTACCACTAGTGGTACTGTGGCCAATAGACTTAGTGTCAGAGTCAATTAATCACAGTCAGATGATTTATCCTGTAACGGTATTGATACTGTCACCTATAGACATGATGTCAGGGTCAATCTATCACAGTCAGATGATTTATCCTGTAACAATAATGATACTTTGACCTATAGACATAGTGTCAGAGTCAATCTATCGCAGTCAGATGATTCATCCTGTAACAAAAATGGTACTGTGGCCTATAGATATGGTGTCATAGTCAATCCATCACAATCAAATACTTTATCCTGTAACAAAAATGGCACTGTGGCCTATAGACATGGTGTAAGAGTCAATCTATCACAGTCAGATGATTTATCCTGTAACAATAATGATACCTTGAACAAAAGAAGAGGCGTCAGAGTAAATATATCACAGTCAGATGATTTATCCTGTACCACTAGTGGTACTGTGGCCAATAGACATAGTGTCAGAGTCAATCTATCACAGTCAGATGATATATCATGTAACAATAATGATACTGTGACCTATAGACATGGCGTCAGAGTCAATCTATCACAGTCATATGATTTATCATGTAACAATAATGATACTGTCACCTATAGACATGATGTCAGAGACAATCTATCACAGTCATACGATTTATCCTGTAACAATAATGATACTGTGACCTATAGACATAGTGTCAAAATCAATCTATCACAGTCCGATGATTTATCCTGTAACAATAATGATACCTTGACCAATAGAAATGGTGTCAGAGTAAATCTATCACAGTCAGCTGATTTATCTTGTACCAATAATGGTACTGTGACCTATAGACATACTGTCAGAGTCAATATATCACAGTCAGATGATTTATCCTGTAACAATAAGGATACTGTGACCTATAGACATAGTGTCAGAGTCAATCTATCATAGTCAGATGATTTATCCTGTAACAAAAATGGTACTGTGGCCTATAGACTTGGTGTCAGAGTCAATCTATCACAGTCAGATGATTTATCCCGTAATAATAATGATACTGTGACCTATAGACATGGTGTCAGAGTCAATCTATCACAGTCAGATGATTTATCTTGTACCAATAATGGTACTTTGGCCAATATACATAGTGTGAGAGTCAATCTATCACATTCAGATGATTTATCCTGTAACAATAATGATACTGTGACCTATAGACATACTGTCAGAGTCAATATATCACAGTCAGATGATTTATCCTGTAATAATAATGATACTGTGACCTATAGACATGGTGTCAGAGTCAATCTATCACAGTCAGATGATTTATCCCGTATCAATAATGATACTGTGACCTATAGACATGGTGTCAGAGTCAATCTATCACAGGCAGATGATTTATCCTGTAACAATAATGATACCTTGAACAAAAGAAAAGGCGTCAGAATAAATATATAACAGTCAGATGATTTATCCTGTACCACTAGTGGTACTGTGGCCAATAGACATAGTGTCAGAGTCAATCTATCACAGTCAGATGATATATCATGTAACAATAATGATACTGTGACCTATAGACATGGCGTCAGAGTCAATTTATCACAGTCATATGATTTATCATGTAACAATAATGATACTGTCACCTATAGACATGATGTCAGAGACAATCTATCACAGTCATACGATTTATCCTGTAACAATAATGATACTGTGACCTATAGACATAGTGTCAAAATCAATCTATCACAGTCCGATGATTTATCCTGTAACAATAATGATACCTTGACCAATAGAAATGGTGTCAGAGTAAATCTATCACAGTCAGCTGATTTATCTTGTACCAATAATGGTACTGTGACCTATAGACATACTGTCAGAGTCAATATATCACAGTCAGATGATTTATCCTGTAATAATAAGGATACTGTGACCTATAGACATAGTGTCAGAGTCAATCTATCACAGTCAGATGATTTATCCTGTAACAAAAATGGTACTGTGGCCTATAGACTTGGTGTCAGAGTCAATCTATCACAGTCAGATGATTTATCCCGTAATAATAATGATACTGTGACCTATAGACATGGTGTCAGAGTCAATCTATCACAGTCAGATGATTTATCTTGTACCAATAATGGTACTTTGGCCAATATACATAGTGTGAGAGTCAATCTATCACATTCAGATGATTTATCCTGTAACAATAATGATACTGTGACCTATAGACATACTGTCAGAGTCAATATATCACAGTCAGATGATTTATCCTGTAATAATAATGATACTGTGACCTATAGACATGGTGTCAGAGTCAATCTATGACAGTCAGATGATTTATCCCGTATCAATAATGATACTGTGACCTATAGACATGGTGTCAGAGTCAATCTATCACAGGCAGATGATTTATCCTGTAACAATAATGATACCTTGAACAAAAGAAAAGGCGTCAGAATAAATATATAACAGTCAGATGATTTATCCTGTACCACTAGTGGTACTGTGGCCAATAGACATAGTGTCAGAGTCAATCTATCACAGTCAGATGATATATCATGTAACAATAATGATACTGTGACCTATAGACATGGTGTCAGAGTCAATTTATCACAGTCATATGATTTATCATGTAACATTAATGATACTGTCACCTATAGACATGATGTCAGAGACAATCTATCACAGTCATATGATTTATCCTGTAACAATAATGATACTGTGACCTATAGACATAGTGTCAGAATCAATCTATCACAGTCCGATGATTTATCCTGTAACAATAATGATACCTTGACCAATAGAAATGGTGTCAGAGTAAATCTATCACAGTCAGATGATTTATCTTGTACCAATAATGGTACTTTGGCCAATATACATAGTGTGAGAGTCAATCTATCACAGTCAGATGATTTATCCTGTAACAATAATGATACTGTGACCTATAGACATACTGTCAGAGTCAATATATCACAGTCAGATGATTTATCCTGTAACAATAAGGATACTGTGACCTATAGACATAGTGTCAGAGTCAATCTATCACAGTCAGATGATTGATCCTGTAACAAAAATGGTACTGTGGCCTATAGACTTGGTGTCAGAGTCAATCTATCACAGTCAGATGATTTATCCCGTAATAATAATGATACTGTGACCTATAGACATGGTGTCAGAGTCAATCTATCACAGTCAGATGATTTATCCTGTAACAATAATGATACTGTGACATATAGACATAGTGTCAGAATCAATCTATCACAGTCCGATGATTTATCCTGTAACAATAATGATACCTTGACCAATAGAAATGGTGTCAGAGTAAATCTATCACAGTCAGATGATTTATCCTGTACCAGTAATGGTACTTTGGCCAATATACATAGTGTGAGAGTCAATCTATCACAGTCAGATGATATATCATGTAACAATAATGATACTGTGACCTATAGACATGGCGTCAGAGTCAATTTATCACAGTCATATGATTTATCATGTAACAATAATGATACTGTCACCTATAGACATGATGTCAGAGACAATCTATCACAGTCATATGATTTATCCTGTAACAATAATGATACTGTGACATATAGACATAGTGTCAGAATCAATCTATCACAGTCCGATGATTTATCCTGTAGCAATAATGATACCTTGACCAATAGAAATGGTGTCAGAGTAAATCTATCACAGTCAGATGATTTATCTTGTACCAATAATGGTACTTTGGCCAATATACATAGTGTGAGAGTCAATCTATCACAGTCAGATGATTTATCCTGTAACAATAATGATACTGTGACCTATAGACATACTGTCAGAGTCAATATACCACAGTCAGATGATTTATCCTGTAACAATAAGGATACTGTGACCTATAGACATAGTGTCAGAGTAAATTTATCACAGTCAGATGATTTATCCTGTAACAAAAATGGTACTGTGGCCTATAGACTTGGTGTCAGAGTCAATTTATCACAGTCTGATGATTTATCCCGTAATAATAATGATACTGTGACCTATAGACATGGTGTCAGAGTCAATCTATCACAGTCAGATGATTTATCCTGTAACAATAATGATACTATGACCTATAGACATAGTGGCAGAATCAATCTATCACAGTCCGATGATTTATCCTGTAACAATAATGATACCTTGACCAATAGAAATGGTGTCAGAGTCAATCTATCACAGTCAGATGATTGATCCTGTAACAAAAATGGTACTGTGGCCTATAGACTTGGTGTCAGAGTCAATCTATCACAGTCAGATGATTTATCCCGTAATAATAATGATACTGTGACCTATAGACATGGTGTGAGAGTCAATCTATCACAGTCAGATGATTTTCCTGTAACAATAATGATACTGTGACCTATAGACATAGTGTCAGAGTCAATATATCACAGTCAGATGATTTATCCTGTAACAAAAATGGTACTGTGGCCTATAGACGTGGTGTCAGAGTCAATCTATCACAGTCAGATGATTTATCCCGTAATAATAATGATACTGTGACCTATAGACATGGTGTCAGAGTCAATCTATCACAGTCAGATGATTTATCCCGTAACAATAATGATACTGTGACCTAAAGGGATGGTGTCAGAGTCAATCTATCACAGTCCGATGATTTATCCTGTAACAATAATGATGCCTTGATCAAAAGAAATGGCGTCAGAGTAAACCTATTACAGTCAGATGATTTATCCTGTACCACCAGTGGTACTGTGGCTAATAGACATAGTGTCAGAATCAATCTATCACAATCCGATGATTTATCCTGTAACAATAATGATACCTTGACCAATAGAAATGGTGTCAGAGTAAATCTATCACAGTCAGATGATTTATCTTGTACCAATAATGGTACTTTGGCCAATATACATAGTGTGAGAGTCAATCTATCACAGTCAGATGATTTATCCTGTAACAATAGTGATACCTTGACCAAAAGAAATGGTGTCAGAGTCAATCTATCACAGTCAGATGATTTATCCCGTAATAATAATGATACTGTGACCTATAGACATACTGTCAGAGTCAATATATCACAGTCAGATGATTTATCCTGTAACAATAACGATACTGTGACCTATAGACATAGTGTCAGAGTCAATATATCACAGTCAGATGATTTATCCTGTAACAAAAATGGTACTGTGGCCTATAGACGTGGTGTCAGAGTCAATCTATCACAGTCAGATGATTTATCCCGTAATAATAATGATACTGTGACCTATAGACATGGTGTCAGAGTCAATCTATCACAGTCAGATGATTTATCCTGTAACAATAATGATACTGTGACCTAAAGGGATGGTGTCAGAGTCAATCTATCACAGTCCGATGATTTATCCTGTAACAATAATGATGCCTTGATCAAAAGAAATGGCGTCAGAGTAAACCTATTACAGTCAGATGATTTATCCTGTACCACCAGTGGTACTGTGGTCAAGAGACATAGTGTCAGAGTCAATCTATTACAGTCAGATGATATCTTCTGTAACAATAATGATACTGTGACCTATAGACATGATGTCAGAGTTAATCTATCACAGTCAGATGATTTATCCTGTAACAATAATGATACTGTCACCTATAGACATGATGTCAGAGACAATCTATCACAGTCAGATGATTTATCCTGTAACAATAATGATACTATGACCTATAGACATGGTGTCAGAGTAAATTTATCAGAGTCAGATGATTTATCCTGTAACAATGATGATACTGTGACCTATAGACATAATGTCAGAATCAATCTATCACAGTCAGATGATTTATCCTGTAACAATGATGATACTGTGAGTTATAGACATAGTGTAAGAATCAGTCTATCACAGTCAGATGATTTATCCTGTAACAATAATGATACTTTGACCTATAGACATATTGTCAGAGTCTATCTATCACAGTCAGATGATTTATCCTTTATAAAAAATGGTACTGTGGCCTATAGACATGGTGTCATAGTCAATCTATCACAGTCAGATGATTTATCCTTTATAAAAAATGGTACTGTGGCCTATAGACATGGTGTCATAGTCAATCTATCACAGTCGGGTGATTTATTCTGTAGCAATAATGGTACTGTGGCCTATAGACATAGTGTCAGAGTCAATTTATCACAGTCAGATGATTTATCCCGTAATAATAATGATACTGTGACCTATAGACATGGCGTCAGAGTCAATTTATCACAGTCATATGATTTATCCTGTAACAATAATGATACTGTGACATATAGACATAGTGTCAGAATCAATCTATCACAGTCCGATGATTTATCCTGTAACAATAATGATACTGTGAGTTATAGACATAGTGTAAGAATCAGTCTATCACAGTCAGATGATTTATCCTGTAACAATAATGATACCTTGACCAATAGAAATGGTGTCAGAGTCAATCTATCACAGTCAGATGATTGATCCTGTAACAAAAATGGTACTGTGGCCTATAGACTTGGTGTCAGAGTCAATCTATCACAGTCAGATGATTTATCCCGTAATAATAATGATACTGTGACCTATAGACATGGTGTGAGAGTCAATCTATCACAGTCAGATGATTTTCCTGTAACAATAATGATACTGTGACCTATAGACATAGTGTCAGAGTCAATATATCACAGTCAGATGATTTATCCTGTAACAAAAATGGTACTGTGGCCTATAGACGTGGTGTCAGAGTCAATCTATCACAGTCAGATGATTTATCCCGTAATAATAATGATACTGTGACCTATAGACATGGTGTCAGAGTCAATCTATCACAGTCAGATGATTTATCCCGTAACAATAATGATACTGTGACCTAAAGGGATGGTGTCAGAGTCAATCTATCACAGTCCGATGATTTATCCTGTAACAATAATGATGCCTTGATCAAAAGAAATGGCGTCAGAGTAAACCTATTACAGTCAGATGATTTATCCTGTACCACCAGTGGTACTGTGGCTAATAGACATAGTGTCAGAATCAATCTATCACAATCCGATGATTTATCCTGTAACAATAATGATACCTTGACCAATAGAAATGGTGTCAGAGTAAATCTATCACAGTCAGATGATTTATCTTGTACCAATAATGGTACTTTGGCCAATATACATAGTGTGAGAGTCAATCTATCACAGTCAGATGATTTATCCTGTAACAATAGTGATACCTTGACCAAAAGAAATGGTGTCAGAGTCAATCTATCACAGTCAGATGATTTATCCCGTAATAATAATGATACTGTGACCTATAGACATACTGTCAGAGTCAATATATCACAGTCAGATGATTTATCCTGTAACAATAAGGATACTGTGACCTATAGACATAGTGTCAGAGTCAATATATCACAGTCAGATGATTTATCCTGTAACAAAAATGGTACTGTGGCCTATAGACGTGGTGTCAGAGTCAATCTATCACAGTCAGATGATTTATCCCGTAATAATAATGATACTGTGACCTATAGACATGGTGTCAGAGTCAATCTATCACAGTCAGATGATTTATCCTGTAACAATAATGATACTGTGACCTAAAGGGATGGTGTCAGAGTCAATCTATCACAGTCCGATGATTTATCCTGTAACAATAATGATGCCTTGATCAAAAGAAATGGCGTCAGAGTAAACCTATTACAGTCAGATGATTTATCCTGTACCACCAGTGGTACTGTGGTCAAGAGACATAGTGTCAGAGTCAATCTATTACAGTCAGATGATATCTTCTGTAACAATAATGATACTGTGACCTATAGACATGATGTCAGAGTTAATCTATCACAGTCAGATGATTTATCCTGTAACAATAATGATACTGTCACCTATAGACATGATGTCAGAGACAATCTATCACAGTCAGATGATTTATCCTGTAACAATAATGATACTATGACCTATAGACATGGTGTCAGAGTAAATTTATCAGAGTCAGATGATTTATCCTGTAACAATGATGATACTGTGACCTATAGACATAATGTCAGAATCAATCTATCACAGTCAGATAATTGATCCTGTAACAAAAATGGTACTGTGGCCTATAGACTTGGTGTCAGAGTCAATCTATCACAGTCAGATGATTTATCCTGTAACAATAATGATACTTTGACCTATAGACATATTGTCAGAGTCTATCTATCACAGTCAGATGATTTATCCTTTATAAAAAATGGTACTGTGGCCTATAGACATGGTGTCATAGTCAATCTATCACAGTCGGGTGATTTATTCTGTAGCAATAATGGTACTGTGGCCTATAGACATAGTGTCAGAGTCAATTTATCACAGTCAGATGATTTGTCCCGTAATAATAATGATACTGTGACCTATAGACATGGCGTCAGAGTCAATTTATCACAGTCATATGATTTATCATGTAACAATAATGATACTGTCACCTATAGACATGATGTCAGAGACAATCTATCACAGTCATATGATTTATCCTGTAACAATAATGATACTGTGACATATAGACATAGTGTCAGAATCAATCTATCACAGTCCGATGATTTATCCTGTAACAATAATGATACTGTGAGTTATAGACATAGTGTAAGAATCAGTCTATCACAGTCAGATGATTTATCCTGTAACAATAATGATACCTTGACCAAAAGAAATGGTGTCAGAGTAAATCTATCACAGTCAGATGATTTATCTTGTACCAATAATGGTACTTTGGCCAATATACATAGTGTGAGAGTCAATCTATCACAGTCAGATGATTTATCCTGTAACAATAATGATACTGTGACCTATTGACATACTGTCAGAGTCAATATATCACAGTCAGATGATTTATCCTGTAACAATAAGGATACTGTGACCTATAGACATAGTGTCAGAGTAAATTTATCACAGTCAGTTGATTTATCCTGTAACAAAAATGGTACTGTGGCCTATAGACTTGGTGTCAGAGTCAATTTATCACAGTCTGATGATTTATCCCGTAATAATAATGATACTGTGACCTATAGACATGGTGTCAGAGTCAATCTATCACAGTCAGATGATTTATCCTGTAACAATAATGATACTGTGACCTATAGACATAGTGTCAGAATCAATCTATCACAGTCCGATGATTTATCCTGTAACAATAATGATACCTTGACCAATAGAAATGGTGTCAGAGTCAATCTATCACAGTCAGATTATTGATCCTGTAACAATAATGATACTATGACCTATAGACATGGTGTCAGAGTCAATTTATCAGAGTCAGATGATTTATCCTGTAACAATGATGATACTGTGACCTATAGACATAGTGTCAGAATCAATCTATCACAGTCAGATGATTTATCCTGTAACAATGATGATACTGTGAGTTATAGACATAGTGTAAGAATCAGTCTATCACAGTCAGATGATTTATCCTGTAACAATAATGATACTTTGACCTATAGACATATTGTCAGAGTCTATCTATCACAGTCAGATGATTTATCCTTTATAAAAAATGGTACTGTGGCCTATAGACATGGTGTCATAGTCAATCTATCACAGTCGGGTGATTTATTCTGTAGCAATAATGGTACTGTGGCCTATAGACATAGTGTCAGAGTCAATTTATCACAGTCAGATGATTTATCCCGTAATAATAATGATACTGTGACCTATAGACATGGCGTCAGAGTCAATTTATCACAGTCATATGATTTATCATGTAACAATAATGATACTGTCACCTATAGACATGATGTCAGAGACAATCTATCACAGTCATATGATTTATCCTGTAACAATAATGATACTGTGACATATAGACATAGTGTCAGAATCAATCTATCACAGTCCGATGATTTATCCTGTAACAATAATGATACTGTGAGTTATAGACATAGTGTAAGAATCAGTCTATCACAGTCAGATGATTTATCCTGTAACAATAATGATAGTTTGACCTATAGACATATTGTCAGAGTCTATCTATCACAGTCAGATGATTTATCCTTTATAAAAAATGGTACTGTGGCCTATAGACATGCTGTCATAGTCAATCTATCACAGTCGGGTGATTTATTCTGTAGCAATAATGGTACTGTGGCCTATAGACATAGTGTCAGAGTCAATTTATCACAGTCAGATGATTTATCCCGTAATAATAATGATACTGTGACCTATAGACATGGTGTAAGAGTCAGTCTATCACAGTCAGATGATTTATCCCGGAAAAATAATGATACTGTGACCTATAGACATGTTGTCTGAGTCAATCTATCACAGTCCGATGATTTATCCTGTAACAATAAATATACTGTGACCTATAGACATGATGTCAGAGTCAATCTATCACAGTCATATGATTTATCCTGTAACAATAATGATACTGTGAATTATAGACATGATGCCTGAGTCAATTTATCACAGTCAGATGATTTATCCCGTAATAATAATGATACTGTGACCTATAGACATGGTGTAAGAGTCAATCTATCACAGTCCGATGATTTATCCTGTAACAATAATGATGCCTTGATGAAAAGAAATGGCGTCAGAGTAAACCTATTACAGTCAGATGATTTATCCTGTACCACCAGTGGTACTGTGGCCAATAGACATAGTGTCAGAGTCAATCTATTACAGTCAGATGATATCTTCTGTAACAATAATGATACTGTGACCTATAGACATGATGTCAGAGTTAATCTATCACAGTCAGATGATTTATCCTGTAACAATAATGATACTGTCACCTATAGACATGATGTCAGAGACAATCTATCACAGTCAGATGATTTATCCTGTAACAATAATGATACTATGACCTATAGACATGGTGTCAGAGTCAATTTATCAGAGTCAGATGATTTATCCTGTAACAATGATGATACTGTGACCTATAGACATAGTGTCAGAATCAATCTATCACAGTCAGATGATTTATCCTGTAACAATGATGATACTGTGAGTTATAGACATAGTGTAAGAATCAGTCTATCACAGTCAGATGATTTATCCTGTAACAATAATGATACTTTGACCTATATACATATTGTCAGAGTCTATCTATCACAGTCAGATGATTTATCCTTTATAAAATATGGTACTGTGGCCTATAGACATGGTGTCATAGTCAATCTATCACAGTCGGGTGATTTATTCTGTAGCAATAATGGTACTGTGGCCTATAGACATAGTGTCAGAGTCAATTTATCACAGTCAGATGATTTATCCCGTAATAATAATGATACTGTGACCTATAGACATGGTGTAAGAGTCAGTCTATCACAGTCAGATGATTTATCCCGGAAAAATAATGATACTGTGACCTATAGACATGTTGTCTGAGTCAATCTATCACAGTCCGATGATTTATCCTGTAACAATAAATATACTGTGACCTATAGACATGATGTCAGAGTCAATCTATCACAGTCATATGATTTATCCTGTAACAATAATGATACTGTGAATTATAGACATGATGCCTGAGTCAATTTATCACAGTCAGATGATTTATCCCGTAATAATAATGATACTGTGACCTATAGACATGGTGTAAGAGTCAATCTATCACAGTCAGATGATTTATCCCGTAACAATAATGATACTGTGACCTATAGACATGGTGTCAGAGTCAATCTATCACAGTCAGATGATTTTTCCTGTAACAATAATGATACCTTGACCAAAAGAAATGGCGTCAGAGTAAATATATCACAGTCAGATGATTTATCCTGTACCACTAGTGGTACTGTTGTCAATAGACATAGTGTCAGAGTCAATCTATTACAGTCAGATGATATCTCCTGTAACAATAATGATACTGTGACCTATAGACATGATGTCAGAGTTAATCTATCACAGTCAGATGATTTATCCTGTAACAAAAATGGCACTGTGGCCTATAGACGTGGTGTCGGAGTCGATCTATCACAGTCAAGTGATTTATTCTGTAGCAATAATGGTACTGTGGCCTATAGACATAGTGTCAGAGTAAATTTATCACAGTGAAATGATTTATCCCGTAATAATAATGATACTGTCACCTATAGACATGGTGTAAGAGTCAATCTATCACAGTCAGATGATTTATCCCGTAACAATAATGATACTGTCACCTATACACATGATGTCAGAGACAATCTGTCACAGTCAGATGGTTTATCCTATAAGAATAATGATACTGTGACCTGTAGACATAGTGTCAGAATCAATATATCACAGTCCGATGATTTATCCTGTAACAATAATGTTACTGTGGCCTAAAGACGTGGTGTCAAAGTCAATCTATATCTGTCAGTTGATTTATCCCGTATAATAATGATACTTTGACCTATAGACATGGTGTCAGAGTCAATCTATCACAGTCAGAATATTTATCCCGTAACAATAATGATACTATGACCTATAGACATGGTGTCAGAGTCAATCTATCACAGTCAGATGATTTATTCTGTAACAATAATGATACCTTCACCAATAGAAATGGATTCAGAGTCAATCTATCACAGTCAGATTATTTATCCCGTAACAATAATGATACTTTGACCTATAGACATGGTGTCAGAGTCAATTTATCATAGTCAGATGATTTATCCTGTAACAATGATGATACTGTGACCTATAGACATAGTGTCAGAATCAATCTATCACAGTCAGATGATTTATCCTGTAACAATGATGATACTGTGAGTTATAGACATAGTGTAAGAATCAGTCTTTCCCAGTCAGATGATTTATCTTGTAACAATAATGATACTTTGACCTATAGACATATTGTCAGAGTCTATCTATCACAGTCCGATGATTTATCCTGTAACAATAATGATACCTTGACCAATAGAAATGGTGTCAGAGTAAATCTATCACAGTCAGATGATTTATCTTGTACCAATAATGGTACTTTGGCCAATATACATAGTGTGAGAGTCAATCTATCACAGTCAGATGATTTATCCTGTAACAATAATGATACTGTGACCTATAGACATACTGTCAGAGTCAATATATCACAGTCAGATGATTTATCCTGTAACAATAATGATACTTTGACCTGTAGACATATTGTCAGAGTCTATCTATCACAGTCAGATGATTTATCCTTTATAAAAAATGGTACTGTGGCCTATAGACATGGTGTCAAAGTCAATCTATCACAGTCGGGTGATTTATTCTGTAGCAATAATGGTACTGTGGCCTATAGACATAGTGTCAGAGTCAATTTATCACAGTCAGATGATTTATCCCGTAATAATAATGATACTGTGACCTATAGACATGGTGTAAGAGTCAATCTATCACAGTCAGATGATTTATCCCGGAAAAATAATGATACTGTGACCTATAGACATGTTGTCTGAGTCAATCTATCACAGTCCGATGATTTATCCTGTAACAATAATGATACTGTGACCTATAGACATGGTGTCAGAGTCAATCTACCACAGTCAGATGATTTATCCTATAACAGTAATGGTACCTTGACCAATAGAAATGGCGTCAGAGTAAATCTGTCACAGTCAGATGATTTATCCTGTACCACTAGTGGTACTGTGGCTAATAGACTTAGTGTCAGAGTCAATCAATCACAGTCAGATGATTTATCCTGTAACGGTATTGATACTGTCACCTATAGACACGATGTCAGAGTCAATCTATCACAGTCAGTTGATTTATCCTGTAACAATAATGATACTTTGACCTATAGACATAGTGTCAGAGTCAATCTATCGCAGTCAGATGATTCATCCTGTAACAAAAATGGTACTGTGGCCTATAGATATGGTGTCATAGTCAATCCATCACAATCAAATACTTTATCCTGTAACAAAAATGGCACTGTGGCCTATAGACGTGGTGTCAGAGTCAATCTATCACAGTCAGGTGATTTATCCTGTAGCAATAATGGTACTGTGGCCTATAGACATAGTGTCAGAGTCAATTTATCACAGTCAGATGATTTATCCCGTAATAATAATGAAACTGTGACCTATAGACATGGTGTAAGAGTCAATCTATCACAGTCAGATGATATATCCCTTATCAATAATGACACTGTGGCCTATAGACATGGTGTCAGAGTCAATCTATCACAGTCAGATGATTTATCCTGTAACAATAATGATACCTTGAACAAAAGAAAAGGCGTCATAGTAAATATATCACAGTCAGATGATTTATCCTGTACCACTAGTGGTACTGTGGCCAATAGACATAGTGTCAGAGTCAATCTATCACAGTCAGATGATATATCATGTAACAATAATGATACTGTGACCTATAGACATGGCATCAGAGTCAATCTATCACAGTCATATGATTTATCATGTTACAATAATGATACTGTCACCTATAGACATGATGTCAGAGACAATCTATCACAGTCATACGATTTATCCTGTAACAATAATGATACTGTGACCTATAGACATAGTGTCAAAATCAATCTATCACAGTCCGATGATTTATCCTGTAACAATAATGATACCTTGACCAATAGAAATGGTGTCAGAGTAAATCTATCACAGTCAGATGATTTATTTTGTACCAATAATGGTACTGTGACCTATAGACATACTGTCAGAGTCAATATATCAGTCAGATGATTTATCCTGTAACAAAAATGGTACTGTGGTCTATAGACTTGGTGTCAGAGTCAATCTATCACAGTCAGATGATTTATCCCGTAATAATAATGATACTGTGACCTATAGACATGGTGTCAGAGTCAATCTATCACAGTCAGATGATTTATCTTGTACCAATAATGGTACTTTGGCCAATATACATAGTGTGAGAGTCAATCTATCACATTCAGATGATTTATCCTGTAACAATAATGATACTGTGACCTATAGACATACTGTCAGAGTCAATATATCACAGTCAGATGATTTATCCTGTAACAATAAGGATACCGTGACTTATAGACATAGTGTCAGAGTCAATCTATCACTGTCAGATGATTTATCCTGTAACAAAAATGGTACTGTGGCCTATAGACGTGGTGTCAGAGTCAATCTATCACAGTCAGATGATTTATCCCGTAATAATAATGATACTGTGACCTATAGACATGGTGTCAGAGTCAATCTATCACAAGCAGATGATTTATCCTGTAACAATAATGATACCTTGAACAAAAGAAAAGGCGTCAGAATAAATATATAACAGTCAGCTGATTTATCCTGTACCACTAGTGGTACTGTGGCCAATAGACTTAGTGTCAGAGTCAATCTATCACAGTCAGATGATATATCATGTAACAATAATGATACTGTGACCTATAGACATGGCGTCAGAGTCAATTTATCACAGTCATATGATTTATCATGTAACAATAATGATACTGTCACCTATAGACATGATGTCAGAGACAATCTATCACAGTCATATGATTTATCCTGTAACAATAATGATACTGTGACCTATAGACATAGTGTCAGAATCAATCTATCACAGTCCGATGATTTATCCTGTAACAATAATGATACCTTGACCAATAGAAATGGTGTCAGAGTAAATCTATCACAGTCAGATGATTTATCTTGTACCAATAATGGTACTTTGGCCAATTTACATAGTGTGAGAGTCAATCTATCACAGTCAGATGATTTATCCTGTAACAATAATGATACTGTGACCTATAGACATACTGTCAGAGTCAATATATCACAGTCAGATGATTTATCCTGTAACAATAAGGATACTGTGACCTATAGACATAGTGTCAGAGTCAATCTATCACAGTCAGATGATTGATCCTGTAACAAAAATGGTACTGTGGCCTATAGACTTGGTGTCAGAGTCAATCTATCACAGTCAGATGATTTATCCCGTAATAATAATGATACTGTGACCTATAGACATGGTGTCAGAGTCAATCTATCACAGTCAGATGGTTTATCCTGTAACAATAATGATACTGTGACATATAGACATAGTGTCAGAATCAATCTATCACAGTCCGATGATTTATCCTGTAACAACAATGATACCTTGACCAATAGAAATGGTGTCAGAGTAAATCTATCACAGTCAGATTATTTATCTTGTACCAATAATGGTACTTTGGCCAATATACATAGTGTGAGAGTCAATCTATCACAGTCAGATGATATATCATGTAACAATAATGATACTGTGACCTATAGACATGGCGTCAGAGTCAATTTATCACAGTCATATGATTTATCATGTAACAATAATGATACTGTCACCTATAGACATGATGTCAGAGACAATCTATCACAGTCATATGATTTATCCTGTAACAATAATGATACTGTGACCTATAGACATAGTGTCAGAATCAATCTATCACAGTCCGATGATTTATCCTGTAACAATAATGATACCTTGACCAATAGAAATGGTGTCAGAGTAAATCTATCACAGTCAGATGATTTATCTTGTACCAATAATGGTACTTTGGCCAATATACATAGTGTGAGAGTCAATCTATCACAGTCAGATGATTTATCCTGTAACAATAATGATACTGTGACCTATAGACATACTGTCAGAGTCAATATATCACAGTCAGATGATTTATCCTGTAACAATAAGGATACTGTGACCTATAGACATAGTGTCAGAGTAAATCTATCACAGTCAGATGATTTATCCTGTAACAAAAATGGTACTGTGGCCTATAGACTTGGTGTCAGAGTCAATTTATCACAGTCAGATGATTTATCCCGTAATAATAATGATACTGTGACGTATAGACATGGTGTCAGAGTCAATCTATCACAGTCAGATGATTTATCCTGTAACAATAATGATACTGTGACCTATAGACATAGTGTCAGAATCAATCTATCACAGTCCGATGATTTATCCTGTAACAATAATGATACCTTCACCAATAGAAATGGTGTCAGAGTCAATCTATCACAGTCAGATGATTGATCCTGTAACAAAAATGGTACTGTGGCCTATAGACTTGGTGTCAGAGTCAATCTATCACAGTCAGATGATTTATCCCGTAATAATAATGATACTCTGACCTATAGACATGGTGTGAGAGTCAATCTATCACAGTCAGATGATTTTCCTGTAACAATAATGATACTGTGACCTATAGACATAGTGTCAGAGTCAATATATCACAGTCAGATAATTTATCCTGTAACAAAAATGGTACTGTGGCCTATAGACGTGGTGTCAGAGTCAATCTATCACAGTCAGATGATTTATCCCGTAATAATAATGATACTGTGACCTATAGACATGGTGTCAGAGTCAATCTATCACAGTCAGATGATTTATCCCGTAACAATAATGATACTGTGCCCTAAAGACATGGTGTCAGAGTCAATCTATCACAGTCCGATGATTTATCCTGTAACAATAATGATGCCTTGATCAAAAGAAATGGCGTCAGAGTAAACCTATTACAGTCAGATGATTTATCCTGTACCACCAGTGGTACTGTGACCTATAGACATACTGTCAGAGTCAATCTATCACAGTCAGATGATTTATCCTGTAACAATAATGATACTTTGACCTAAAGACATATTGTCAGAATCAATCTATCACAGTCAGATGATTTTTCCTGTAATAATAAGGATACTGTGGCCTAAAGACATAGTGTCAGAGTCAATCTATAACAGTCAGATAAATTATCCTGTAACAATAAGGATACTGTGACCTATAGACATAGTGTCAGAGTCAATCTATCACAGTCAGATGATTTATCCTGTAACAAAAATGGTACTGTGGCCTATAGACGTGGTGTCAGTGTCAATCTATCACAGTCAGATGATTTATCCTGTAACAATAATGATACTTTGAACTAAAGACATAGTGTCAGAATCAATCTATCACAGTCAGATGATTTTTCCTGTAACAATAAGGATACTGTGGCCTATAGACATAGTGTCAGAGTCAATCTATAACAGTTAAATGATTTATTCTGTAACAATAAGGATACTGTGAACTATAGACATAGTGTCAGAGTCAATCTATCACAGTCAGATGATTTATCCTGTAACAAAAATGGTACTGTGGCCTATAGACGTGGTGTCAGAGTCAATCTATCACAGTCAGATGATTTTTCCTGTAACAATTAGGATACTGTGGCCTATAGACATAGTGTCAGAGTCAATCTATCACAGTGAGATTATTTATCCCGTAACAATAATGATAATGTGACCTATAGACATAGTGTCAGAGTCAATCTATCACAGTCAGATGATTTATCCTGTAACAAAAATGGTACTGTGGCCAATAGACGTGGTGTCAGTGTCAAAATCTATCACAGTCAGATGATTTATCCTGTACCAATAATGATACTTTGAGCTAAAGACATAGTGTCAGAATCAATCTATCACAGTCCGATGATTTTTCCTGTAACAATAAGGATACTGTGGCCTATAGACATAGTGTCAGAGTCAATGGACATGATGTCAGAGTTAATCTATCACAGTCAGATGATTTATCCTATAACAATGATGATACTGTGACCAATAGAAATGGTGTCAGAGTCAATCTATCACAGTCAGATGATTTATCCCGTAATAATGATACTGTGACCTATAGACATGGTGTAAGAGTCAATCTATCACAGTCAGATGATTTATCCCGTAACAATAATGATACTGTGACGTATAGACATGGTGTCAGAGTCAATCTATCACAGTCAGATGATTTTTCCCGTAACAATAATGATACCTTGACCAAAAGAAATGGCGTCAGAGTAAATATATCACAGTCAGATGATATATCCTGTAACAATAATGATACTGTGACCTATAGACATGGCGTCAGAGTCAATCTATCACAATCATATGATTTATCCTGTAACAATAATGATACTGTCACATATAGACATGATGTCAGAGACAATCCATCACAGTCAGATGATTTATCCTGTAACAATAAGGATACTGTGACCTATAGACATAGTGTCATAGTAAATCTATCACAGTCCGATGATTTATCCTGTAACAAAAATGGTACTGTGGTCTATAGACTTGGTGTCAGAGTCAATCTATCACAGTCAGATGATTTATCCCGTAATAATAATGATACTGTGACCTATAGACATGGTGTCAGAGTCAATCTATCACAGTCAGATGATTTATCCTGTAACAATAATGATACTGTGACCTATAGACATAATGTCAGAATCAATCTATCACAGTCCGATGATTTATCCTGTAACAATAATGATACCTTGACCAATAGAAATGGTGGCAGAGTAAATCTATCACTATCTTACTACACAATAAAAGCCAATTATACCAAGCATGTTTCATAAGATAGACCATCTAACATCATCTAACATCATAGTACTATCTTACTACACAATAAAAACCAATTATACCAAGCATGTTTCAATAGATAGACCATCTAACATCATAGTACTATCTTACTACACCATAAAAACCAATTATACCAAGGATGTTGCAATAGATAGACAATCTAACAGCACAGTACTATCTTACTACACAATAAAAACCAATTATACCAAGCATGTTTCATTAGATAGACCATCTAACATCATATTACTATCTTTCTACACAATAAAAACCAATTATACCAAGCATGTTTCATTAGATAGACCATCTAACATCATAGTACTATCTTTCTACGCAATAAAAACCAATTATACCAAGCATTTTTCATTAGATACCGCATCTAACATCATAGTACTATCTTTCTACGCAATAAAAACCAATTATACCAAGCATGTTTTATTAGATAGACCATCTAACATCATAGTACTATCTTTCTACACAATAAAAACCAATTATACCAAGCATGTTTCATTAGATAGACCATCTAACATCATAGTACTATCTTACTACACAATAAAAACCAATTATACCAAGCATGTTTCATTGGATAGACCATCTTACATCATAGTACTATCTTTCTACACAATAAAAACCAATTATACCAAGCATGTTTCATTAAATAGACCATATAACATCATAGTACTATCTTTCTACACAATAAAAACCAATTATACCAAGCATGTGTCAATAGATAGACCATCTAACATTAAAGTACTATCTTACTTCACAATAAAAACCAATTATACCAAGCATGTTTCAATAAATAGACCATCTAACATCATAGTACTATCTTACTACACAATAAAAACCAATTATACCAAGCAAGTTTCATAATATAGACCATCTAAAATCATCTAACATCATAGTACTATCTTACTACACAATAAAAACCAATTATACCAAGCATGTTTCAATAGATAGACCATCTAACATCATAGTACTATCTTACTACACCATAAAACCAATTATACCAAGCATGTTTCAATAGATAGACAATCTAACAGCACAGTACTATCTTACTACACAATAAAAACCAATTATAGCAAGCATGTTTCATTAGATAAACAATCTAACATCATAGTAATATCTTACTACACAATAAAAACCAATTATACCAAGCATGTTTCATTAGATAGACCATCTAACATCATAGTACTATCTTTCTACACAATAAAAACCAATTATACCAAGAATGTTTCAT
Organism: Mytilus galloprovincialis; assembly: GCF_965363235.1. Lineage (NCBI taxonomy): Eukaryota > Metazoa > Mollusca > Bivalvia > Mytilida > Mytilidae > Mytilus > Mytilus galloprovincialis. The sequence continues at coordinate 61,802,748 of NC_134844.1, forward strand.
TAGATACACCATCTTACATCATAGTACTATCTTTCTACGCAATAAAAATCAATTATACCAAGCATTTTTCATTAGATACACCATCTAACAAGGGCAAGACTGGGGTGTTAGATGAAGACATTATAAATGAAGGTGTGATAGATACAATAGAACAATTATTACAAAGATATGATGTCTGTATGTCTTGTTTAGTTGATTGTGTATGACTAGGATGTCACAAATGCCTGACTAGGGTGTTACAAGGGCATGACTCGGGTGTTAGAGGAAGACATTATCAATGAAGGTGTGATAGATACAATAGAACAATTATTACAAAGATATGATGTCTGTATGTATTATAAAGTTGAATGTGTATGACTAGGATGTCACAAATGCCAGACTGGGGTGTTAGAAGGGCATGCCTGGGGTGTTAGATGAAGACATTATCAATGTAGGTGTGATAGATACAATAGAACAATTATTACAAAGATATGATGTCTGTATGTATTATATAGTTGATTGTGTATGACTAGAATGTCATAAATGCCTGACTAGGGTGTTACAAGGGCATGACATGGGTGTTAGATGTAGACCTTATAGATGAAGGTGTGATAGATACAATAGAACAATTATTACAAAGATATGATGTCTGTATGTATTATAAAGTTGATTGTGTATGACTAGGATGTCACAAATGCTAGACTAGGATGTTACAAGGGCATGACTGGGGTTTTAGATGCAGACATTATAAATGAAGGTGTTATAGATACAATAGAACAATTATTACAAAGATATGATGTTTTTGTATGTATTATATAGTTGATTGTGTAGGACTAGGATGTCACAAATGCCTGATTAGGGTGTTACAAGGGCATGACTGGGGTGTTAGATGAAGACATTATAAATGAAGGTGTGATAGATACAATAAAACAATTATTACAATGATATAATGTCTGTATGTATTGTATAGTTGATTGTGTATGACTAGGATGTCCCAAATGCCTGACTAGGGTATTATGAGGGCATGACTGGGGTGTTAGATATAAACCTTGTATATGTAGGTGTGATAGATACAATAGAACAATATTACAAGATATGATGTCTGTATGTATTATATAGTTGAGTGTGTAGAACTAGGATGTCACAAATGCCTGATTAGGGTGTTACAAGGGCATGTCTGGGGTGTTACAACAGTGAGATGAAGACATAATAAATGAAGGTGTGATAGATACAATAGAACAATTATTATAAAGATATGATGTCTGTATGTATTGTTTAGTTGATTGTGTATGACTAGGATGTCACAAATGCCTGACTGGGGTGTTAGAAGGGCATGACTGGGGTGTTAGATGAAGAAATTATAAATGAAGGTGTGATAGCTACAATAGAACAATTATTGCAATGATATGATGTTTGTATGTATTGTATAGTTGATTGTGTATGACTAGGATGTCCCAAATGCCTGACTAGGGTGTTATGGAGCATGACTGGGGTGTTAGATGTAAACCTTGTATATGTAGGTGTGATAGATACAATAGAAAAATTATTACAAGATATGATGTCTGTATGTATTATATAGTTGAGTGTGTAGGACTAGGATGTCACAAATGCCTGATTAGGGTGTTACAAGGGCATGACTGGGGTGTTAGAACAGTGAGATGAAGACATAATAAATGAAGGTGTGATAGATACAATAGAACAATTATTACAAAGATATGATGTCTGTATGTATTATATAGTGGATTGTGTATGACTAGGATGTCACAACTGCCAGACTAGGGTGTTACAAGGGCAAGACTGGGGTGTTAGATGAAGACATTAAAAATGAAGGTGTGATAGATACAATAGAACAATTATTACAAAGATATGATGTCTGTATGTCTTGTTTAGTTGATTGTGTATGACTAGGATGTCACAAATGCCTGACTAGGGTGTTACAAGGGCATGACTCGGGTGTTAGAGGAAGACATTATCAATGAAGGTGTGATAGATACAATAGAACAATTATTACAAAGATATGATGTCTGTATGTATTATAAAGTTGAATGTGTATGACTAGGATGTCACAAATGCCAGACTGGGGTGTTAGAAGGGCATGCCTGGGGTGTTAGATGAAGACATTATAAATGTAGGTGTGATAGATACAATAGAACAATTATTACAAAGATATGATGTCTGTATGTATTATATAGTTGATTGTGTATGACTAGAATGTCATAAATGCCTGACTAGGGTGTTACAAGGGCATGACATGGGTGTTAGATGTAGACCTTATAGATGAAGGTGTGATAGATACAATAGAACAATTATTACAAAGATATGATGTCTGTATGTATTATAAAGTTGATTGTGTATGACTAGGATGTCACAAATGCTAGACTAGGATGTTACAAGGGCATGACTGGGGTTTTAGATGAAGACATTATAAATGAAGGTGTGATAGATACAATAGAACAATTTTTACAAAGATATGATGCTTTTGTATGTATTATATAGTTGATGGTGTATGACTGGGATGTCACAAATGCCAGACTAGGGTGTTACAAAGGCAAGACTGGGGTGTTAGATGAAGACATTATAAATGAAGGTGTGATAGATACAATAGAACAATTATTACAAAGATATGATGTCTGTATGTATTGTTTAGTTGATTGTGTATGACTAGGATGTCACAAATGCCTGACTAGGGTGTTACAAGGGCATGGCTGGGGTTTTAGATGAAGACATTATAAATGAAGGTGTGATAGATACAATAGAACAATATTACAAGATATGATGTCTGTATGTATTATATAGTTGAGTGTGTAGAACTAGGATGTCACAAATGCCTGATAAGGGTGTTACAAGGGCTTGTCTGGGGTGTTACAACAGTGAGATGAAGACATAATCAATGAAGGTGTGATAGATACAATAGAACAATTATTACAAAGATATGATGTCTGTATGTATTTTAAGTTGAATGTGTATGACTAGGATGTCACAACTGCCAGACTGGGGTGTTAGAAGGGCATGACTGGGGTGTTAGATGAAGACATTATAAATGAAGGTGTGATAGATACAATAGAACAATTATTGCAATGATATGATGTTTGTTTGTATTGTATAGTTGATTGTGTATGACTAGGATGTCCCAAATGCCTGACTAGGGGGCTATGATGGCATGACGTGGGTGTTAGATGTAGACCTTTTATATGTAGGTGTGATAGATACAATAGAACAATTATTACAAGATATGATGTCTGTATGTATTATATAGTTGAGTGTGTAGGACTAGGATGTCACAAATGCCTGATTAGGGTGTCACAAGGGCGTGACTGGGGTGTTAGAACAGTGAGATGAAGACATAATAAATGAAGGTGTGATAGATACAATAGAACAATTATTACAAAGATATGATGTCTGTATGTATTATATAGTTGATTGTGTATGACTAGGATGTCACAACTGCCAGACTAGGGTGTTACAAGAGCAAGACTGGGGTGTTAGATGAAGACATTATAAATGAAGGTGTGATAGATACAATAGAACAATTATTACAAAGATATGATGTCTGTATGTATTGTTTAGTTGATTGTGTATGACTAGGATGTCACAAATGCCTGACTAGGGTGTTACAAGGGCATGACTGGGGTGTTAGATGAAGACATTATAAATAAAGCTGTAATAGATACAATAAAACAATTATTACAAAGATATGATGTCTGTATGTATTTTAAGTTGAATGTGTATGACTAGGATGTCACATATGCCAGACTGGGGTGTTAGAAGGGCATGACTGGGATGTTAGATGAAGACATTATAAATGAAGGTGTGATAGATACAATAGAACAATTATTGCAATGATATGATGTTTGTATGTATTGTATAGTTGATTGATTATGACTAGGATGTCCCAAATGCCTGACTAGGGTGTTATGGAGCATGACTGGGGTGTTAGATGTAAACCTTGTATATGTAGGTGTGATAGATACAATAGAAAAATTATTACAAGATATGATGTCTGTATGTATTATATAGTTGAGTGTGTAGGACTAGGATGTCACAAATGCCTGATTAGGTTGTTACAAGGGCATGACTGGGGTGTTAGAACAGTGAGATGAAGACATAATAAATGAAGGTGTGATAGATACAATAGAACAATTATTACAAAGATATGATGTCTGTATGTATTATATAGTTGATTGTGTATGACTAGGATGTCACAACTGCCAGACTAGGGTGTTACAAGGGCAAGACTGGGGTGTTAGATGAAGACATTATAAATGAAGGTGTGATAGATACAATAGAACAATTATTACAAAGATATGATGTCTGTATGTCTTGTTTAGTTGATTGTGTATGACTAGGATGTCACAAATGCCTGACTAGGGTGGTACAAGGGCATGACTCGGGTGTTAGAGGAAGACATTATCAATGAAGGTGTGATCGATACAATAGAACAATTATTACAAAGATATGATGTCTGTATGTATTATAAAGTTGATTGTGTATGACTAGGATGTCACAAATGCTAGACTAGGATGTTACAAGGGCATGACTGGGGTTTTAGATGAAGACATTATAAATGAAGGTGTGATAGATACAATAGAACAATTTTTACAAAGATATGATGTTTTTGTATGTATTATATAGTTGATGGTGTATGACTGGGATGTCACAAATGCCAGACTAGGGTGTTACAAAGGCAAGACTGGGGTGTTAGATGAAGACATTATAAATGAAGGTGTGATAGATACAATAGAACAATTATTACAAAGATATGATGTCTGTATGTATTGTTTAGTTGATTGTGTATGACTAGGATGTCACAAATGCCTGACTAGGGTGTTACAAGGGCATGACTGGGGTTTTAGATGAAGACATTATAAATGAAGGTGTGATAGATACAATAGAACAATATTACAAGATATGATGTCTGTATGTATTATATAGTTGAGTGTGTAGAACTAGGATGTCACAAATGCCTGATTAGGGTGTTACAAGGGCATGTCTGGGGTGTTACAACAGTGAGATGAAGACATAATCAATGAAGGTGTGATAGATACAATAGAACAATTATTACAAAGATATGATGTCTGTATGTATTTTAAGTTGAATGTGTATGACTAGGATGTCACAACTGCCAGACTGGGGTGTTAGAAGGGCATGACTGGGGTGTTAGATGAAGACATTATAAATGAAGGTGTGATAGATACAATAGAACAATTATTGCAATGATATGATGTTTGTTTGTATTGTATAGTTGATTGTGTATGACTAGGATGTCCCAAATGCCTGACTAGGGGGCTATGATGGCATGACGTGGGTGTTAGATGTAGACCTTTTATATGTAGGTGTGATAGATACAATAGAACAATTATTACAAGATGTGATGTCTGTATGTATCATATAGTTGAGTGTGTAGGACTAGGATGTCACAAATGCCTGATTAGGGTGTCACAAGGGCGTGACTGGGGTGTTAGAACAGTGAGATGAAGACATAATAAATGAAGGTGTGATAGATACAATAGAACAATTATTACAAAGATATGATGTCTGCATGTATTATATAGTTGATTGTGTATGACTAGGATGTCACAACTGCCAGACTAGGGTGTTACAAGAGCAAGACTGGGGTGTTAGATGAAGACATTATAAATGAAGGTGTGATAGATACAATAGAACAATTATTACAAAGATATGATGTCTGTATGTATTGTTTAGTTGATTGTGTATGACTAGGATGTCACAAATGCCTGACTAGGGTGTTACAAGGGCATGACTGGGGTGTTAGATGCAGACATTATAAATGAAGGTGTGATAGATACAATGAAACAATTATTACAAAGATATGATGTCTGTATGTATTTTAAGTTGAATGTGTATGACTGGGATGTCACATATGCCAGACTGGGGTGTTAGAAGGGCATGACTGGGATGTTAGATGAAGACATTATAAATGAAGGTGTGATAGATACAATAGAACAATTATTGCAATGATATGATGTTTGTATGTATTGTATAGTTGATTGTGTATGACTAGGATGTCCCAAATGCCTGACTAGGGTGTTATGGAGCATGACTGGGGTGTTAGATGTAAACCTTGTATATGTAGGTGTGATAGATACAATAGAAAAAATATTACAAGATATGATGTCTGTATGTATTATATAGTTGAGTGTGTAGGACTAGGATGTCACAAATGCCTGATTAGGGTGTTACAAGGGCATGACTGGGGTGTTAGAACAGTGAGATGAAGACATAATAAATGAAGGTGTGATAGATACAATAGAACAATTATTATAAAGATATGATGTCTGTATGTATTATATAGTTGATTGTGTATGACTAGGATGTCACAACTGCCAGACTAGGGTGTTACAAGGGCAAGACTGGGGTGTTAGATGAAGACATTATAAATGAAGGTGTGATAGATACAATAGAACAATTATTACAAAGATATGATGTCTGTATGTCTTGTTTAGTTGATTGTGTATGACTAGGATGTCACAAATGCCTGACTAGGGTGTTACAAGGGCATGACTGGGGTTTTAGATGAAGACATTATAAATGAAGGTGTGATAGATACAATAGAACAATATTACAAGATATGATGTCTGTATGTATTATATAGTTGAGTGTGTAGAACTAGGATGTCACAAATGCCTGATTAGGGTGTTACAAGGGCATGTCTGGGGTGTTACAACAGTGAGATGAAGACATAATCAATGAAGGTGTGATAGATACAATAGAACAATTATTACAAAGATATGATGTCTGTATGTATTTTAAGTTGAATGTGTATGACTAGGATGTCACAACTGCCAGACTGGGGTGTTAGAAGGGCATGACTGGGGTGTTAGATGAAGACATTATTAATGAAGGTGTGATAGATACAATAGAACAATTATTGCAATGATATGATGTTTGTTTGTATTGTATAGTTGATTGTGTATGACTAGGATGTCCCAAATGCCTGACTAGGGGGCTATGATGGCATGACGTGGGTGTTTGATGTAGACCTTTTATATGTAGGTGTGATAGATACAATAGAACAATTATTACAAGATGTGATGTCTGTATGTATTATATAGTTGAGTGTGTAGGACTAGGATGTCACAAATGCCTGATTAGGGTGTCACAAGGGCGTGACTGGGGTGTTAGAACAGTGAGATGAAGACATAATAAATGAAGGTGTGATAGATACAATAGAACAATTATTACAAAGATATGATGTCTGTATGTATTATATAGTTGATTGTGTATGACTAGGATGTCACAACTGCCAGACTAGGGTGTTACAAGAGCAAGACTGGGGTGTTAGATGAAGACATTATAAATGAAGGTGTAATAGATACAATAGAACAATTATTACAAAGATATGATGTCTGTATGTATTGTTTAGTTGATTGTGTATGACTAGGATGTCACAAATGCCTGACTAGGGTGTTACAAGGGCATGACTGGGGTGTTAGATGAAGACATTATAAATGAAGGTGTGATAGATACAATAAAACAATTATTACAAAGATATGATGTCTGTATGTATTTTAAGTTGAATGTGTATGACTGGGATGTCACATATGCCAGACTGGGGTGTTAGAAGGGCATGACTGGGATGTTAGATGAAGACATTATAAATGAAGGTGTGATAGATACAATAGAACAATTATTGCAATGATATGATGTTTGTATGTATTGTATAGTTGATTGTGTATGACTAGGATGTCCCAAATGCCTGACTAGGGTGTTATGGAGCATGACTGGGGTGTTAGATGTAAACCTTGTATATGTAGGTGTGATAGATACAATAGAAAAATTATTACAAGATATGATGTCTGTATGTATTATATAGTTGAGTGTGTAGGACTAGGATGTCACAAATGCCTGATTAGGGTGTTACAAGGGCATGACTGGGGTGTTAGAACAGTGAGATGAAGACATAATAAATGAAGGCGTGATAGATACAATAGAACAATTATTACAAAGATATGATGTCTGTATGTATTATATAGTTGATTGTGTATGACTAGGATGTCACAACTGCCAGACTAGGGTGTTACAAGGGCAAGACTGGGGTGTTAGATGAAGACATTATAAATGAAGGTGTGATAGATACAATAGAACAATTATTACAAAGATATGATGTCTGTATGTCTTGTTTAGTTGATTGTGTATGACTAGGATGTCACAAATGCCTGACTAGGGTGGTACAAGGGCATGACTCGGGTGTTAGAGGAAGACATTATCAATGAAGGTGTGATCGATACAATAGAACACTTATTGCAAAGATATGATGTCTGTATGTATTATAAAGTTGAATGTGTATGACTAGGATGTCACAAATGCCAGACTGGGGTGTTAGAAGGGCATGACTGGGGTGTTAGATGAAGACATTATAAATGAAGCTGTGATAGATACAATAGAACATTATTACAAAGATATGATGTTTCTGTATGTATTATATAGTTGATGGTGTATGACTAGAATGTCACAAATGCCTGACTAGGATGTTATGAGGGCATGACTGGGGTGTTAGATGTAGACCTTATATATGTAGGTGTGATAGATACAATAGAACAATTATTGCAAAGCTATGATGTCTGTATGTATTATAAAGTTGAATGTGTATGACTAGGATGTCACAAATGCCGGACTGAGGTGTTAGAAGGGCATGACTGGGGTGTTAGATGAAGACATTATAAATGAAGCTGTGATAGATACAATAGAACATTATTACAAAGATATGATGTTTCTGTATGTATTATATAGTTGATTGTGTATGACTAGGATGTCACAAATGCCTGACTAGGGTATTACAAGGGCAAGACTGGGGTGTTAGATGAAGACATTATAAATGAAGGTGTGATAAATACAATAGAACAATTATTACAAAGATATGATGTCTGTATGTATTATAAAGTTGATTGTGTATGACTAGGATGTCACAAATGCCTGACTAGGGTGCTATGAGGGCATGACTGGGGTATTAGATGAAGACCTTATATATGTAGGTGTAATAGATAGAATAGAACAATTATTACAAAGATATGATGTCTGTATGTACAAATGTATTATAAAGTTGATTGTGTACGACTAGGATGTCACAAATGCCAAACTAGGATGTTACAAGGGCATGACTGGGGTGTTAGATGAAGACATTATCAATGAAGGTGTGATAGATACAATATGACAATTATTACAAAGATATGATGTCTGTATGTATTTTAAAGTTGATTGTGTATGACTAGGATGTCACAAATGCCAGACTAGGGTGTTACAAGGGCATGACTGGGGTTTTAGATGAAGACATTATAAATCAAGGTGTGATAGATACAATAGAACAATTATTACAAAGATATGATGTCTGTATGTATTATATAGTTGATTGTGTATGACTAGGATGTCACAACTGCCAGACTAGGGTGTTACAAGGGCAAGACTGGGGTGTTAGATGAAGACATTATAAATGAAGGTGTGATAGATACAATAGAACAATTATTACAAAGATATGATGTCTGTATGTCTTGTTTAGTTGATTGTGTATGACTAGGATGTCACAAATGCCTGTCTAGGGTGTTACAAGGGCATGACTCGGGTGTTAGAGGAAGACATTATCAATGAAGGTGTGATAGATACAATAGAACAATTATTACAAAGATATGATGTCTCTATGTATTATAAAGTTGAATGTGTATGACTAGGATGTCACAAATGCCAGACTGGGGTGTTAGAAGGGCATGACTGGGGTGTTAGATGAAGACATTATAAATGAAGGTGTGATAGATACAATAGAACAATTATTACAAAGATATGATGTTTCTGTATGTATTATATAGTTGATGGTGTATGACTAGAATGTCACAAATGCCTGACTAAGGTGTTATGAGGGCATGACTTGGGTGTTAGATGTAGACCTTATATATGTGGTGTGATAGATGCAATAGAACAATTATTACAAAGATATGATGTCTGTATGTATTATATAGTTGATTGTGTATGACTAGAATGTCATAAATGCCTGACTAGGGTGTTACAAGGGCATGACTGGGGTGTTAGATAGGACATTATATAAAGGTGTGATAGATACAATAGAACATTTATTACAAAGATATGATGTCTGTATGTATTATAAAGTTGATTGTGTATGACTAGAATGTCACAAACGCTAGACTAGGATGTTACAAGGGCATGACTGGGGTTTTAGATGAAGACATTATAAATGAAGGTGTGATAGATACAATAGAACAATTATTACAAAGATATGATGTCTGTATTTATTGTTAAGTAGATTGTGTATGACTAGGATGTCACAAATGCCTGACTAGGGTGTTACAAGGGCATGAGTTGGGTGTTAGATGAGGACATTACCAATGAAGATGTGATAGATACAATAGAACAATTATTGCAAAGATATGATGTCTGTATGTATTATAAAGTTGAATGTGTATGACTAGGATGTCACAAATGCCAGACTGGGGTGTTAGAAGGGCATGACTGGGTTGTTAGATGAAGACATTATAAATGAAGGTGTGATAGATACAATAGAAAAATTATAACAAAGATATGATGTCTGTTTGTATTATATAGTTGATTGTGTATGACTAGGATGTCACAAATGCCTGACTAGGGTGTTACAAGGGCATGACTGGGGTTTTAGATGAAGACATTACGAATGAAGGTGTGATAGATACAATAGAACAACTATTGCAAAGATATGATGTCTGTATGTATTATAAAGATGAATGTGTATGACTAGGATGTCACAAATGCCAGACTGGGGTGTTAGAAGGGCATGACTGGGGTGTTAGATGAAGACGTTATAAATGAAGGTGTGATAGATACAATAGAAAAATTATTACAAAGATATGATGTCTGTTTGTATTATATAGTTGATTGTGTATGACTAGGATGTCACAAATGCCTGACTAGGGTGTTACAAGGGCAAGACTGGGGTGTTAGATGAAGACATTATAAATGAAGATGTGATAGATACAATAGAACAATTATTACAATGATATGATGTTTGTTTGTATTGTATAGTTGATTGTGTATGACTAGGATGTCCCAAATGCCTGACTAGGGGGCTCTGATGGCATGACTGGGGTGTTAGATGTAGACCTTTTATATGTAGGTGTGATAGATACAATAGAACAATTATTACAAGATGTGATGTCTGTATGTATTATATAGTTGAGCGTGTAGGACTAGGATGTCACAAATGCCTGGTTAGGGTGTCACAAGGGCATGACTGGGGTGTTAGAACAGTGAGATGAAGACATAATTAATGAAGGTATGATAGATACAATAGAACAATTATTACAAAGATATGATGTCTGTATGTATTATATAGTTGATTGTGTATGACTAGGATGTCACAACTGCCAGACTAGGGTGTTACAAGGGCAAGACTGGGGTGTTAGATGAAGACATTGTAAATGAAGGTGTGATAGATACAATAGAACAATTATTACAAAGATATGATGTCTGTTTGTATTATATAGTTGATTGTGTATGACTAGGATGTCACATATGCCTGACTAGGGTGTTACAAGGGCAAGACTGGGGTGTTAGATGAAGACATTATAAATGAAGGTGTGATAGATACAATAGAACAATTATTACAAAGATATGATGTCTGTATGTATTATTAAGTTGATGGTGTATGACTAGAATGTCACAAATGCCTGACTAGGGTGTTATGAGGGCATGACTGGGGTGTTAGATGTAGACCTTATATATGTAGGTGTGATAGATACAATAGAACAATTATTACAAAGACATGATGTCTGTATGTATTATATAGTTGATTGTGTATGACTAGGATGTCACAAATGCCAGACTAGGATGTTACAAGGGCATGATTGGGGTGTTAGATGAAGGCATTATAAATGAATGTGTGATAGATACAATAGAACAATTATTAAAAAGATATGATGTCTATATGTATTGCATAGTTGATTGTGTATGACTAGGATGTCACAAATGCCTGACTAGGGTGCTATGAGGGCATGACTGGGGTGTTAGATGTAGACCTTATACATGTAGGTGTGATAGATACAGTAGAACAATTATTACAAAGATATGTTGTCTGTATGTATTATATAGTTGATTGTGTATTACTAGAATGTTATAAATGCCTGACTAGGGTGTTACAAGGGCATGCCATGGATGTTAGAAAGGACATTATACATGTAGGTGTGATCGATACAGTAGAACAATTAATACAAAGATATGTTGTATGTATGTATTATAAAGTTGATTGTGTATGACTACGATGTCACAAATGCCAGACTAGGGTGTTAGAAAGGCATGACTAGGGTGTTAGATAAAGACATTATAAATGAAGGTGTGATAGATACAATAGAACAATTATTACAAAGATATGATGTGTTAGATGTAGACCTTATATATGTAGTTGTGATAGATACAATAGAACAATTATTACAAAGATATGATGTCTGTATGTATTATAAAGTTGATTGTGTACGACTAGGATGTCACAAATGCCAGACTAGGATGTTACAAGGCCATGACTGGGGTGTTAGATGAAGACATTATAAATGAAGTTGTGATAGATACAATAGAACAATTATTACAAAGATATGATGTCTGTATGTATTGTATAGTTGATTGTGTATGACTAAGATGTCCTAAATGCCTGACTAGGGTGCTATGAGGGCTTGACTGGGGTGTTAGATGTAGACCTTATACATGTAGGTGTGATAGATACAGTTGAACAATTATTACAAAGATATATTGTTTGTATGTATTATACAGTTGATTGTGTATGACTAGAATGTCATAAATGCCTGACTAGGGTGTTACAAGGGCATGACTGGGTTGTTAGATGAAGACATTATAAATTAAGGTGTGATAGATACAATAGAACAATTATTACAAAGATATGATGTCTGTATGTATTATAAAGTTTATTGTGTATGACTAGGATGTCACAAATGCCAGACTAGGGTGTTACAAGAGCATGACTGGGGTGTTAGATGAAGACATTATAAATTAAGGTGTGATAGATACAATAGAACAATTATTACAAAGATATGATGTCTGTATGTATTATAAAGTTTATTGTGTATGGCTGGGATGTCAGAAATGCCAGACAAGGGGTTACAAGGGCATGAATGGGGTGTTAGATGAAGACATTATAAATGAAGGTGTGATAGATACAAAGAACAATTATTACAAAGATATGAAGTATGTATGTATTATATAGTTCATTGTGTATGACTAACTAGGGTGCTATGAGGGTATGACTGGGGTGTTAGATGTAGACCTTATATATGTAGGTGTGATAGATACAATAGAACACTTATTACAAAGATATGATGTCTGTATTAATTATAAAGTTGATTGTGTATGACTAGGATGATGTCACAGATACCAGACTAGGATGTTACAAGGGCATGACTGGGGTGTTAGATGAAGGTGTGATAGATACAATAGAACAATTATTACAAAGATATGTTGTCTCTATGCATGCTATGTATTGTATAGTTGATTGTGTATGACTAAGATGTCCCAACTGCCTGACTAGGGTGCTATGAGGGCATGACTGGGGTGTTAGATGTAGACCTTATACACGTAGGTGTGATAGATACAGTAGAACAATTATTACAAAGATATGTTGTCTGTTTTTATTATATAGTTGATGGTGTATGACTAGAATGTCATAAATGCCAGACTGGGGTGTTACAAGGGCATGACATGGGTGTTAGATAGGACATTATAAATGAAGGTGTGATAGATACAATAGAACAATTATTACAAAGATATGATGTCTGTACGTATTATATAGTGGATTGAGTATGGCTAGGATGTCACAAATGCCAGACAAGGGGGTTACAAGGGCATGAATGGGGTGTTAGATGAAGACATTATAAATGAAGGTGTGATAGATACAGAAGAACAATTATTACAAAGATATGTTGTCTGTTTGTATTATATAGTTGATTGTGTATGACTAGAATGTCACAAATGCCTGACTAGGGTGTTGCAAGGACATGACATGGGTGTTAGATATGACATTATATATAAAGGTGTGATAGATACAATGGAGCATTTATTATAAAGATATGATGTCTGTACGTATTATAAAGTTAATTGTGTATGACTAGGATGTCACAAATGCCAGACTAGGGTGTTACAAGGGCATGACTAGGATGTTAGATGAAGACATTATAAATGAAGGTGTGATAGATACAATAGAGCAATTATTACAAAGATATGATGTCTGTATGTATTATAAAGTTGATTGTGTACGACTAGGATGTCACAAATGCCAGACTAGGATGTTACAAGGGCATGACTGGGGTGTTAGATGAAGACATTATACATGAAGGTGTGATAGATACAATAGAACAATTATTACGAAGATATGATGTCTGTACGTATGGTATAGTTGATTGTGTATGACTAGGATGTCCCAACTGCCTGACTAGGGTGATATGAGGGCATGACTGGGGTGTTAGATGTAGATCTTATAGATGTAGGAGTGATAGATACAGTAGAACAATTATTACAAAGATGTGATGTCTGTACGAATTATAAAGTTGATTGTGTATGACTAGGATGTCACAAATGCCAGACTAGGGTGTTAATAGGGCATGACATGAGTGTTAGATAGGACATTATATATAAAGGTGTGATAGATACAATAGAGCATTTATTATAAAGATATGAGGTCTGTACGTATTATAAAGTTGATTGTCTAGACTAGGATGTCACAAATGCCAGACTAGGGTGTTACAAGGGCATCACTGGGGTGTTAAATGAAGACATTAAAAATGAAGGTGTGATAGATACAATAGAACAATTATTACAAAGATATGATGTCTGTATGTATTGTATAGTTCATTGTGTATGACTAGGATGTCCCAAATGCCTAACTAGGGTGCTATGAGGGCATGACTGGGGTGTTAGATGTAGACATTATACATGTAGGTGTGATAGATACAGTAGAACAATTGTTACAAAGATATGATGTCTGTATGTATTATAAAGTTGATTGTGTATGGCTAGGATGTCACAAATGCCAGACAAGGGTGTTACAAGGGCATGACTGGGGTGTTAGATGAAGACATTATACATGAAGGTGTGATAGATACAATAGAACAATTATTACGAAGATATGATGTCTGTACGTATGGTATAGTTGATTGTGTATGACTAGGATGTCCCAACTGCCTGACTAGGGTGATATGAGGGCATGACTGGGGTGTTAGATGTAGATCTTATAGATGTAGGAGTGATAGATACAGTAGAACAATTATTACAAAGATGTGATGTCTGTACGAATTATAAAGTTGATTGTGTATGACTAGGATGTCACAAATGCCAGACTAGGGTGTTAATAGGGCATGACATGAGTGTTAGATAGGACATTATATATAAAGGTGTGATAGATACAATAGAGCATTTATTATAAAGATATGATGTCTGTACGTATTATAAAGTTGATTGTCTAGACTAGGATGTCACAAATGCCAGACTAGGGTGTTACAAGGGCATCACTGGGGTGTTAAATGAAGACATTAAAAATGAAGGTGTGATAGATACAATAGAACAATTATTACAAAGATATGATGTCTGTATGTATTGTATAGTTCATTGTGTATGACTAGGATGTCCCAAATGCCTAACTAGGGTGCTATGAGGGCATGACTGGGGTGTTAGATGTAGACATTATACATGTAGGTGTGATAGATACAGTAGAACAATTGTTACAAAGATATGATGTCTGTATGTATTATAAAGTTGATTGTGTATGGCTAGGATGTCACAAATGCCAGACAAGGGTGTTACAAGGGCATGACTGGGGTGTTAGATGAAGACATTATAAATGAAGGTGTGATAGATACAATAGAACAATTATTACAAAGATATGTTGTCTGTACGTATGGTATAGTTGATTGTGTATGACTAGGATGTCCCAACTGCCTGACTAGGGTGCTATGAGGGCATGACTGGGGTGTTAGATGTAGACCTTATACATGTAGGTGTGATAGATACAGTAGAACAATTATTACAAAGATATGTTGTCTGTATGTATTATATAGTTGATTGTGTATGACTAGAATGTCATAAATGCCAGACTAGGGTGTTAAAAGGTCATGACGTGTGTGTTAGATAGGACATTATATATAAAGGTGTGATAGATACAATTGAGCATTTATTATAAAGATATGATGTCTGTACGTATTATAAAGTTGATTGTGTATGACTAGGATGTCACAAATGCCAGACTAGGGTGTTACAAGGGCATGACATGGGTGTTAGATAGGACATTATATATAAACGGGTGATAGATACAATAGAACATTTATTACAAAGATATCATGTCTGTACGTATTATAAAGTTGATTGTGTATGACTAGGATGTCACAAATGCCAGACTAGGGTGTTACAAGGGCTTGACTAAGGTATTAGATGAAGACATTAAAAATGAAGGTGTGATAGATACAATAGAACAATTATTACAAAGATATGATGTCTGTATGTATTGTATAGTTCATTGTGTATGACTAGGATGTCCCAAATGCCTAACTAGGGTGCTATGAGGGCATGACTGGGGTGTTAGATGTAGACCTTATACATGTAGGTGTGATAGATACAGTAGAACAATTATTACAAAGATATGATGTCTGCATGTATTATAAAGTTGATTGTGTATGGCTAGGATGTCACAAATGCCAGACAAGGGTGTTACAAGGGCATGACTTGGGTGTTAGATGAAGACATTATAAATGAAGGTGTGATAGATACAATAGAACAATTATTACAAAGATATGTTGTCTGGACGTATGGTATAGTTGATTGTGTATGACTAGGATGTCACAAATGCCAGACTAGGGTGTTAATAGGGCATGACATGAGTGTTAGATAGGACATTATATATAAAGGTGTGATAGATACAATAGAGCATTTATTATAAAGATATGAGGTCTGTACGTATTATAAAGTTGATTGTCTAGACTAGGATGTCACAAATGCCAGACTAGGGTGTTACAAGGGCATCACTGGGGTGTTAAATGAAGACATTAAAAATGAAGGTGTGATAGATACAATAGAACAATTATTACAAAGATATGATGTCTGTATGTATTGTATAGTTCATTGTGTATGACTAGGATGTCCAAAATGCCTAACTAGGGTGCTATGAGGGCATGACTAGGGTGTTAGATGTAGACATTATACATGTAGGTGTGATAGATACAGTAGAACAATTGTTACAAAGATATGATGTCTGTATGTATTATAAAGTTGATTGTGTATGGCTAGGATGTCACAAATGCCAGACAAGGGTGTTACAAGGGCATGACTGGGGTGTTAGATGAAGACATTATAAATGAAGGTGTGATAGATACAATAGAACAATTATTACAAAGATATGTTGTCTGTACGTATGGTATAGTTGATTGTGTATGACTAGGATGTCCCAACTGCCTGACTAGGGTGCTATGAGGGCATGACTGGGGTGTTAGATGTAGATCTTATACATGTAGGTGTGATAGATACAGTAGAACAATTATTACAAAGATATGTTGTCTGTATGTATTATATAGTTGATTGTGTATGACTAGAATGTCATAAATGCCAGACTAGGGTGTTACAAGGTCATGACGTGTGTGTTAGATAGGACATTATATATAAAGGTGTGATAGATACAATTGAGCATTCATTATAAAGATATGATGTCTGTACGTATTATAAAGTTGATTGTGTATGACTAGGATGTCACAAATGCCAGACTAGGGTGTTACAAGGGCATGACATGGGTGTTAGATAGGACATTATATATAAACGGGTGATAGATACAATAGAACATTTATTACAAAGATATCATGTCTGTACGTATTATAAAGTTGATTGTGTATGACTAGGATGTCACAAATGCCAGACTAGGGTGTTACAAGGGCTTGACTAAGGTATTTGATGAAGACATTAAAAATGAAGGTGTGATAGATACAATAGAACAATTATTACAAAGATATGATGTCTGTATGTATTGTATAGTTCATTGTGTATGAATAGGATGTCCCAAATGCCTAACTAGGGTGCTATGAGGGCATGACTGGGGTGTTAGATGTAGACCTTATACATGTAGGTGTGATAGATACAGTAGAACAATTATAACAAAGATATGATGTCTGCATGTATTATAAGTTGATTGTGTATGGCTAGGATGTCACAAATGCCAGACAAGGGTGTTACAAGGGCATGACTTGGGTGTTAGATGAAGACATTATAAATGAAGGTGTGATAGATACAATAGAACAATTATTACAAAGATATGTTGTCTGGACGTATGGTATAGTTGATTGTGTATGACTAGGATGTCCAAACTGCCTGACTAGGGTGCTATGAGGGCATGACTGGGGTGTTAGATGTAGACCTTATACATGTAGGTGTGATAGATACAGTAGAACAATTGTTACAAAGATATGATGTCTGTATGTATTATATAGTTGATTGTGTATGACTAGAATGTCATAAATGCCTGACTAGAGTGTTACAAGGGCATGACATGGGTGTTAGATAGGACATTATATATAAAGGTGTGATAGATACAATAGAGCATTTATTATAAAGATATGATGTCTGTACGTATTATAAAGTTGATTGTGTATGACTAGGATGTCACAAATGCCAGACTAGGGTGTTACAAGGGCATGACATGGGTGTTAGATAGGACATTATATATAAACGGGTGATAGATACAATAGAACATTTATTACAAAGATATCATGTCTGTACGTATTATAAAGTTGATTGTGTATGACTAGGATGTCACAAATGCCAGACTAGGGTGTTACAAGGGCTTGACTGGGATGTTAGATGAAGACATTAAAAAAGAAGGTGTGATAGATACAATAGAACAATTATTACAAAGATATGATGTATGTGCGTATGGTATAGTTGATTGTGTATGACTAGGATGTCCCAACTGCCTGACTAGGGTGCTATTAGGGCATGACTGGGGTGTCAGATGTTAACCTTATACATGTAGGTGTGATAGATACAGTAGAACAATTTTTACAAAGATATGTTGTCTGTATGTATTATATAGTTGATTGTGTATGACTAGGATGTCCCAACTGCCTGACTAGGGTGCTATGAGGGCATGAATGGGGTGTTAGATGCAGATCTTATACATGTAGGTGTGATAGATACAGTAGAGCAATTATTACAAAGATATGTTGTCTGTATGTATTATATAGTTGATTGTGTATGACTAGAATGTCATAAATGCCTGACTAGGGTGTTACAAGGGCATGACATGGGTGTTAGATAGGACATTATATATAAAGGTGTGATAGATACAATATTTTTAGATTATTCTATTTTTAGAACAACCAATACATTTATAAATTCCGTATAAGTCATCATTTCACCAAAGTAGGCACGGGGTTTAAGTATGCATTTCGCTGCATACATAAACTTTAACGATATATTTTTCTATGAAAAAAACTTATTTGTTCATTAAATTATGGTATTATCCTTAAAGGCTTTTACATTATCTTTCAGATGCACCAAAAATTAGCTCAATTGCGTTAATTTTTGTAAAATGCTGACACTTTGAAATTTGAAGATGTATATATGATGACCTATGCGCTTGCTTCAAACATATAACTTAAGAGTGCACAGTCTTTAATCATATATAATATATCTCAATTAAAGTGATATATATATTGCTTTTTATTTATGAAATAGATAAAGTGTAAAATACCTTTATTTTTGGTTAAATTATATAAAGCAACTTTCTTAGTTAAAAAAGATATATTTAATAAACCGATATATACGACTCGTTAAAAGGTCTTTTTTTCTAGCAATGAATCTCAATGTGTCATTTTCATCGTAGAGGCCTTGGATAACTTTAACATGTGCTTTTCAATAGAGTTCTTATATATATATTTAACTACTAGTATGCTGTATTCATTGTTGTAATGCACTGAAATATGGGCCTTTCCAAATTATTGTTATTGTGTTTGTGCCAATAAAATATTTGTATATTTGTATTTGTATATAAATAGGTGCTTTATTAAGCGTAAAACACGATAAACCACCATAAAAGCCTAGAAAAACCAACATAAAGGCAACTACCCATAAGAGTAAAAATCTTCCCCCAGCACCACCCAGGCATTTGTGTATATTACAGGTATAGCCCAAACAAATGCTTATAGTGTCTTTTACATGCCTGAATCTTTATTTATAATACAAAAATATGTGGACGTAGGCCAAATTTTTTTTAATCGACCCTACCCTCAATTTGGATAGCCAGACGCCAATATTGACCATACCAACCCCGGATCTTTTCACCCTAGTGACCAAACTGACCATATTATTGGTCTATACAAGGTGTCATTTTCATCATAAAGGCCTTGGCTAACATTAACATGTGTTTTCCAACATAAATAGGTGCTTCATTAAGCGGAAAACACGATAAATCATCATAAAAGCCTAGAAAACCAACATAAAGGCAACTACCCATAAGAGTGAACATCTTCCCCCAGCACCGCCCAGGCATACCATTGGTTATTTCGTGGCAGCCAGTTTTTATTATTGTCAGTGGAGGATGCCGGAGTGCCCAGAGAAAACCACCGACCTTTGATAGGAAAACTGACAATCCTAATCAATTAAGTAGGAAAGGTCCAGTGCCAAGTATTTCACGTATGATCAGGACGAAAGAGTACAATAGGTATATATCTGCATTGAAGGTCGGGATAATAGCATTATAACTGGGTACCTACCCCGGGTATCTACGGACACCCAATAAGTTGTTTCAGAGGTTATTCAAAATACACAGATTTGTATGGTAATCTCAAAGCATTAGGCATTAGATTTCACGTCTCCTAGCTTTCTAAATTCAATCATCACACACAGTCAAATTGACCACCCGCTCTAGCAATGGTTTGACTGCCGGTAAAAAACGGAAATTGTCACATTTCTATACCTCACTCACCATTGCAGTTTAAATTTGTTTACGAACAACATATACAAAAAGCGAATCTATAGCATGTAGCCATATGCGATCATGTCTTTTCAAAGGACACGGTAGATAAAAAGGCAGCAAAAATCATTGATGTATAGGGTATATAACTGGTAATCACAACATCAGATCACAACAAAGGTAGGCAGAGATCAGACATTGATGTATAGGGTATATAACTGGTAAATCACAATATCAGATCACACAAAGGTATTGAAACATGTTAAAACAAATTGTAATTTAAATAAAAGGTGGAAACTAAATATTGGAATTTCACCAAGGTACAGTGTTTCGATATATTTTTTTCTTCTTCATTGATTATATTTATTAATCAATTCATTAGTACCCTTTTAGCTCTACGTTACTTGTGACGTCATTCCTGGCTTTGTTGTGAGTATATCAGCACTGTTTCAATTCTTTATCTTCCCATACAAATTATTGTGGTAAGAAAAGTTAAAAAGGATAAAAACGTGTTTGAAAACGTACTATTTGTTTTATATCCAGAGGAGCAGATCAGTGGCAAACATTTCACCAGGAATTGTAATAAGAAGGAACATCAAGACTTCTATCAGCCTATTTTCAGGCTTTTCAGAAGAAGAGGCAAAAGACTTGGCTGAAGATTTCAGCAACATTGTTGAAAAAAGCGATGTCTTTACTAGGCTTAGTAAAATTTCCTCATCAAAAAGAGAAGCTAATGAAGTTCGGTAAGCTATTAAATTTTACAAGCCCCTCCTCTTTGGTAATAATTCTAGATAAAAAAAAGTTGTAAACTGCATAAAGTATGCAATGAAAATAGTTAAAAGCTGCCAAGAAAATAAAGGTTGTGTATTTTTGAGTATGATGAAGGAATAACCATTTGCTTTTCAGAGGTCAAGGTTATTTTGGAAATTTTTATGATATATTTGTTTGGCAATAACTTGAATCAAATAACTGTGGAAAGATAGGATGAACATTCATAACTAATCCGACAAATTTCAGATTAAATCAGGATATGGTAATAAAAAAACATAATAAAGTGAAAAATGATCATATTCAACTTAACCACAACCAAAATATATTCTCTACAATTATTATATAACAGAAATTTAAATCAATTAAAAACAACATAATTGTGTGAAAAAAGGAAATTTTAGGCAACAAGACTGACTTATAATTTCCCTTCCATCTTTATTCTACTTAATCGTTAGTTTTCTATTTGTTGTTGATTACTTGTTGCATTTGAATTGCAATATGCAATACTGTACTCAAATATGCATGTATACTATTACAAAAGGAGTGATTACTTTAATTCAAAATCCATGACCCAAATATTTTTACAGTTCAGATTCACACCCCCTACTTGCTATTTGAGGTATAAAACATGAAGAAACAAATTTGGAAAGGGTATAAAAATATAGCAAGTAACACACTGTTCACACTACATGCACCATAGGTACTATATTCGTAGACAATGAAAATCAATGGACGATAAATGTGTCCCCTGACCAATATTGACTGAGGTTACCTCTGGTCACCTTACACCGCTCTTCATATGTTGACTTAGGTTACCTCTGCTCACCTTGGACACATATTGACCATGTTTACCTCTGGTCCAGTTACAATGATGCTCTGATCACATAACAAACTCATTTAATTTGGTTACCTCTGGTCACCTTGTACATATATTCACTATGTTGACCTCTGGTCACCTTATATTAATGCTCACATAACACAATCATTCACTGGTTACTTCTGGTCACCAAACACATATATTGACGATGGATACCTCTGGTCGCCCTAAACCGCTATTCATATATTAACTTCGGTTAATGTTTGTAGATAAGAATGGTCAGTACTTGTGGTACAGTTAATGTGTACGTCAAGAAGACAAAGCATTTTCAAAGTTTTAATGGTTGCATACATTAGTACTCACGAGGGTTGGATGTTTGAAGATCATATTGGTCAACACTTGAGGGACCAATGTAACTTACATACGCCCAATTCTGATGTACTCTGATGGATGTAACATAGGAGGGTGTAATACGCATAATACCATAGGTACTCTGATGGATGTAACAAAGGAGGGTGTAATACATATAATACCATAGGTACTCTGATGGATGTAACATAGGAGAGTGTAATACGCATAATACCATAGGTACTCTGATGGATGTAAAATATGAGAGTGTAATACGCATAATACCATAGGTACTCTGATGGATGTAACATAGGAGAGTGTAATACGCATAATACCATAGGTACTCTGATGGATGTAACATAGGAGAGTGTAATACGCATAATACCATAGGTACTCTGATGGATGTAACATAGGAGAGTGTAGTACGCATAATACCATAGGTACTCTGATGGATGTAACATAGGAGAGTGTAGTACACATAATACCATAGGTACTCTGATCGATGTAACATAGGAGAGTGTAATATACATAATACCATAGGCACTCTGATGGATGTAACATAGGAGGGTATACTACACATAATACCAAAGGTACTTTGATGGATGTAACATAGGAGGGTGTAATACACATAGGAGAGTGTAATACGCATAATACCATAGGTACTCTGATGGATGTAACATAGGAGAGTGTAGTACACTAATACCATAGGTACTCTGATGGATGTTACATAGGAGAGTGTAATATACATAATACCATAGGTACTCTGATGGATGTAACATAGGAGGGTATACTACACATAATACCAAAGGTACTTTGATGGATGTAACATAGGAGGGTGTAATACACATAATACCATATGTACTCTGATGGATGTAACATAGGAGGGTGTAATACACATAATACCATAGGTACTCTGATGGATGTAACATAGGAGAGTGTAATACACATAATACCATAGGTACTCTGATGAATGTAACATAGGAGGGTGTAATACACATAATACCAAAGGTTCTCTGATGGATGTAACATAGGAGGGTGCAATACACATAATACCATAGGTACTCTGATGGATGTAACATAAGAGGGTGTAATACGCATAATACCATAAGAACTTTGATGGATATAACATAGGAGGGTGTAATACACATTATACCATAGGTACTGTGATGGATGTAACATAGGAGGGAATCTCAAAAGATTGACACAATGGAGAAGCCAGTTAAAAGTTACATGTATGACAAAGGTTGTGCTATCAGTGGTGTTGTTTCATTTATCAGCGCTAATCCGTATATGGCGTATCCAGAAATTTTCATAAGTGGGGGCCCACTGACTGACCTAAGAGGGGGCCCGCTCTAGTCACGCTTCAGTGATTCCCTATATAAGCAACCAATTTTTTCCCAAAAAGGGGGGGGGCCGGGCCCCCTGCCCCCCCCCCTAAATCCGCCTCTGAAATTGAATAATTTGTGTCCGATTCCGAAAACCCGAATATAAAGAAACGAAATGTTGAGTTATATCCAGGAGGAATAGTTTAAAAGGAAGGATGACAAGTTATAGAAATTAAGGTTGAGACAGAACAACAAAAATTACCATTATATTTATATATTTGAATAAAAAAAAATAATCAGTGTCGAAATTTTAGTGAGGCAATTTCCTCACTTGCCTCAAGGGTAGCTACGGCCTTGCGGTAATATAGTGCATTTGTTCTTTGTCACAAATTACTCCATATAGTGAATATAGTTTATTCATATTTTATTATGGGGCCGCATCGACTTGGGGCCGGATCGACGTGGGCCGGATCGACTTGGGCCGGATCGACTTATAATAACAATCTGTGAACTTTATATCGTGTGAGACAATAGTTTAGACAAAGGAACGTTTAGTGATATATTTGATTCTTTTTCCGAACACCACCACCAATCTTTTCATTTGGTAACCTTATACCTGTTTACGACAGGGTGCTCCGAAGTCAACGGAGGAATTTACCAGCACAACAACAACAACAATAATGGCTGTTGACAATTATCACTCACTTATTTAAAGTTTATTTTAGATTTTAGCAAGTGTATATATATTCACGGAGTGTGTACATACTTAAAGACTTTTATCCATATTACCCTCAAAAGAGGGGTGTTCCTAACATAGGAAGCTCATACGAAGAAAAGAAGGTAAATCAATAGAAAGTAGAATTGCGTATTTTTGGATTATTCTATTTTTAGAAAAACCAATACACAGAAAAGCACTATTTATAAATGTTGTTTCTTGGTACCTAAATAATAGGAAATTGGATCGGGAAACAAACGTGAAATTATCGCAATTAGTGAAGAAATTGATCACTACTTCGAAGTTTTATAAATATCTACACAGCAGTGAACATTTTAAATTTACTAGTTAATAAATTTTATCAAGTTAAAACTGAAGAATATCCTCATCTCATGGGCTTTTCGTGCTATTAATTTTTTGTGACATCACAATTTTAATTGAGAAAGCAAGCATAGTACATATTCATGCATATATGAAGTACGAAAACATTGATCTGATCATATGTGGGGAAGAATATTTAAAACTCTTTAAAACTACCTGTCAATTAACAACATTCAATCGTAAAAAAGAAACCCAGAATATATGCAGGCTTTAGAAAAAAGAAGACTATAGATGTAAGGGGACGGGTTTAAATAACATGTACATTATGTAGAAATGAGACAATTCTATACAGGAGACCAGATGACCCAGAAATAATAACTATAGGTCACCCCGTAAGCGTTTAACAATGAGCAAAGCCCATACCGCTTAGTCAGTTATAAAATATAAATGTACATGCAAATATTATTATAATATAGCCGTCTAGGGTTTTAAAACGCGTATCACATGTTTAGAATAAGATTGTTCAATTAAGAAATTATGCTTCTTTTAATAATTTAATTGAGTTGTAAAAGTGTTGACTGAAGCACAACTTGTACGAAGCGGTTCGTTCGAAAAATATGCACACGATCAACAATATAAAATCCCCCTTCCCTGTTACCACCAAAAAAAAAAAATACAAAAAGAGGCATTCATTTCTTATAATTATATTTCTATGCTAATAAAACAACACAAAAAGTTTGAACAAGTTTTTCTTTTATATACCAGTGCACTTTTTTTGCAGCACGTGTCAACTCCAATTTAACATATAATTTTGATATTCCTTAATATGTATTTTTAATTTCAGACAAACTACTCGTAATTTCTTGAAAGTTTTTGATTACATTTAATTTTTTTCTTCAAATATAACTTCCTTGCCAACAGAACTGCCGTTTTGTTTGTTTATTAACAAAGACTTCCGAAAAGAAATGTTATTCTTATCCTTAATATATACGCTGACTTTAACGACCTTATACTTGTTTAAATACAAAATCAAGAGATGTTCCGGTGATTGCGACTTAAGTAGCAATTTAACAATATTTTTTTTTAAAAATTGTATAAGAAGGCACAAAATTTAAAGTAGGCACGTATACATTTTGGAGGCCGAGTTTACACATTTCCCGATTTTTTATTGAGTTTAAAGTAACATATTTATCTTAAATTGTTATAAAAAACATATTGTACGTCCAAACAATATTAATATAACATCAAGATTTTCGATAATAACTGATTTCTTAAATTCTTTGAAAATGCTGAATCATGCTTACTTTAGTAGCTGTTTTAACGCATCGGGACTTTGGTAGCAATTAGTTAGTATATATATATATATATATATATATCCGGATCTGGTGTACTAAAAAAATATTGACACCGTAAGTTTGTGGCATGACATCGTGGCCACAAAAAAAATTCTGTTTAGTATTAAATTTATATTAAGATCCATTTTGTTACATCTTGTGATCAATTTTATTTGGCAATCGCCAATGGCAGTCAGCAGGGTTAAAGAACATCAGTTGTTCGACCTGTTAGTCAAATGCATTTTGTTTAAATATACTTTTTCACTTTTTTGGTCTTTTGAAAAATGTTGTTTGTGCTGTTTTTAGACCCTTCTACAACGAAATTTGTTTTACATGCACACGTATAAAAATTGCGGTTTTTATCCAACGAAATCATAGGTTTGAACGTAGTTTTCAATTTAGACTCGTTTAAATTTTTTCGTTTGGGCTTGTATCATATTTTCCCTTCGGTTTATATGATCCGTTCATCCTATATTGACTCTTAAAATTCAAGAGTTTATCTAAAAATGAGGGTACTTTTTATATGGCCTTCCAAATACCGTTTCTATCCCTAACATCACTGAAGAGACATTGATTGTCGAAATCCGGATCTGGTGTACTAAAAAAATATTGACACCGTATGTTTGTGGCATGACATCGTGGCCACAAAAAAAATTCTGTTTAGTATTAAATTTATATTAAGATCCATTTTGTTACATCTTGTGATCAATTTTATTTGGCAATCGCCAATGGCAGTCAGCAGGGTTAAAGAACATCAGTTGTTCGACCTGTTAGTCAAATGCGTTTTGTTTAAATATACTTTTTCACTTTTTTGGTCTTTTAAAAAATGTTGTTTGTGCTGTTTTTAGACCCTTCTACAACGAAATTTGTTTTACATGCACACGTATAAAAATTGCGGTTTTTATCCAACGAAATCATAGGTTTGAACGTAGTTTTCAATTTAGACTCGTTTATATATATATATTTATATGAGTATAATTTTATATATATACTCATCCACGTAAAAAACAATTCCTGAGCAACCAATTTTAAACATGATTGTAATGTACATGATGTAATCTAAATTAAAATAAATGCATACAACGAAATAAATTTAACTTGTAAAATAAACACCATGTTGACAGCAACCCAGCGACACACATAACTGAAACACATATACTTAGTGAACAAAGACAAGTATTTACTCAAAATGCCAAGCTCTTGTATACGGTGGCAGAATGCGGCCATGAAAGAAAAAAAAATTATGTTGTTCCCTCAAGAAACTATGTCGTTCCCTCAAGATGCTATGTCGTTCCCACAAGATAGTTATCTCGTTCCCTCAAGATACTATGTCGTTCCCTCAAGACAGTTATCTCGTTCCCTCAAGATACTATGTCGTTCCCTCAAGATAGTTATCTCGTTCCCTCAAGATAATTATCTCGTTCCCTCAAGATACTATGTCGTTCCCTCAAGATGTTATGTTGTTCCCTCAAGATACTATGTCGTTCCCTCAAGATGATATGTCGTTCCCACAAGATAGTTATCTCGTTCCCTCAAGATACTATGTCGTTCCCTCAAGATAGTTATCTCGTTCCCTCAAGATACTATGTCGTTCCCTCAAGATAGTTATCTCGTTCCCTCAACATAGCAATACAATTATATTGATTTATTCTTTATTTCCAACTTCGAAACGGTGGAGTAAAGACGTGGAGTTACTTCCAATTCACTTTTTAATCAAATGCGGAACAATGCAAGAACGAGAAATTAAGACCACCGACACGAAACACGGAAAATAAATAAGGGGAAATACGAAGCACGCACATCGAACCAAACACGAGAAAACGAGAAATAAAACACCAAATCACGAAAACACGTAAAATGAAAAGGCCGAAAACGTTGCACGAAAATAACCCTTTACCACCCTCTTAGAAATAAAAATTAAAAATGAGCCACAAAATATTTTATCATCTCCTATTCCTGGATTTCTAATACATTAACCTAACTGTTTGTGTTGTACATGTGCATATGTATGCAATCAGTATCTTCCTTAGATTTAATTTTCAAATGTTAAAAGGGTGAAAAATAATTCCTTTTCTGTGTATCCATGGCAATATTCTGCATTTATTTACCATAAAATATTGCAAAAAGGGGGTAAACATGCATGTCACATATCCCCCCAAAATTTGGATCAAACTAGAATTTCAATGCTTTTGAGTGATACCTTTTTAGACACTGTTTTCAAAAATCTTCCTAATGATCAAATAAAAAATGGGTGTCTTTCGCCTAATTTTTTCGTAAAATCTAATCACAAAGTTCGTGCGACAAAAAGTTGGAAAAAACATTACAAAAATTGCCGGACCAATGTATGGTATGGACATACAAATACGGACTGTCATACAGAAAACAGCCTATATTACATACATTATATGATCTTGATGTTCATATAAACCCAATACGAAGGCTATTTTAATACTCAGCTATCCAAAAATGAATTTTATTGCACACTAGCTCTTATATTTGAAAAATCCTCAGGGGCCAAAATGCGAAACTACACATCTAACTGTGGAGTGCTACCTTTACTGGGACTCCGGGATCGGGTGTTTTTCAGCTCGGGATTTCGGGATTGACCCTTTCGGATCCGGGAATTCTTTTTTTCGGATTACGGGACGTCGGGATTTACTTTATTTAAATTCGGGATTTCGAGATTTCGTGTTTTTAAGCCCGGGATTTCTGGATCAGGACCCCTCCTATCCCCTCTCAGTTATTCTCTTTAAATACAGAATTATTATATCATTATTATTATGCAAATATTCTACTTTTGGGATCTGGCCACGTCTACAGTTCCGCTTCGAAGGGCGAAATGAATCATATATCAATACAATTTTAAAATCTTGAGGGAACGAGATAACTATCTTGAGGGAACAACATAGTATCTTGAGGGAACGACATAGCATCTTGAGGGAACAACATAACATCTTGAGGGAACGACATAGTATCTTGAGGGAACGAGATAACTATCTTGAGGGAACAACATAACATCTTGAGGGAACGACATAGTATCTTGAGGGAACGAGATAACTATCTTGAGGGAACGACATAGTATCTTGAGGGAACGAGATAACTATCTTGAGGGAACAACATAACATCTTGAGGGAACGACATAGTATCTTGAGGGAACGACATAGCATCTTGAGGGAACAAGATAACTATCTTGAGGGAACAACATAACATCTTGAGGGAACGACATAGTATCTTGAGGGAACGAGATAACTATCTTGAGGGAACGAGATAACTATCTTGAGGGAACGACATAGTATCTTGAGGGAACGAGATAACTATCTTGTGGGAACGACATAGCATCTTGAGGGAACGACATAGTATCTTGAGGGAACAACATAATTTTTTTTTCTTTCATGGCCGCATTCTGCCCTCGTACTTGTACCTCCAATTATCATAGCATTGTAAAAAAAAACTATAAAAGATCTTCAACACTAAATTTTCCAATCAATAAAAGCGTAAATAAGTTCATGATATGGACAATGTCATTAGAACCCTGAGAAATACACTGTAGTTGTCCTATTGGCAAACATTGGCAATCGTACAGCATCTTATTTTCATATGAAGGTGTAGAGGGTTAAACTTATCTGAAACATCCTTTCCAGGTATATTGGTAATTAAAATAATCGAGCATGAATTTCCTACTCAGACTCAGAAATCAACCAACCGATATACTAGATTTGGTGTTTTGAGCGCATTTTTTGTACTCGGAATACTGAATTTTTATTACCGAGAATCCAGCTTAATCTTGATCAGAGGTCTTAAGCAAGATACTGACAAAAACAATAAAAATTAGAATAGAAAAAAAAAATCAGTCACAAATAATAGATAAAAAATGCATGTGTTCGAGTACTCAATAAAACAATAATAAACAATTGAAACAGTTTTATAACTAACAGGGAATTTTGAAATCAAGTGATTCTCATAAACTGCACAGGACCCTCTTCCAACCGAACTGATACAGATTTTGTAGAACTTAGGCGTAACATAAAATTGAGATTGTAAATGGGGACTTTCTCCAAAAGACAACAAACCGACCAGTGAGCAGAAAACAGTCGATAGCCACCAAATTGGTCTTCAACACAGCGAGAAAATACCGCATCTGGAGGTGTGTTTCATCTGATCCCTTAACAAAGATGTGTGCTTGTTCAGTGATTATGGCCAGCATAATAAAAAATTATACTATACTCGAAATACAGAAATGAACTAATTAATAAAAGTTAAAAACTTACAAGTCTAAAAAAACGTCAGAGGCTCCTGACTAGGGACAGTCGCAAATATACGGCTTTATGTTTAATAATTTAAATGTTTTGTAAGATATCCGATAGAAAACTGGTGATATTTTTGGGATAATCAGGTCTGCCGGAACGGAATCCAATCACAGTCTGCTATACCGCAATTGTAAACGATTTTGTCTGGACTCAGTCGTATTGTGTTCTGTAACTTTCGGGACTCTGACGACGGTGGGTATAATTGCCGAATTTGATCATAAAGAACGGGACTGTTGCGGAACGGTTTTGGCAAATTATGGTTCGCATTCAAGATGCAATCTGGACTCAATCGGCCAAAAAAGACCAGTGATAATGCGGGGTTCATGCATTGCCGATCATTGCTCCCGTTTGAGATCAGACAGCGATACGACACGAAAAGTGAAAAAGTCGGATTACTATCCTCAATTATCTTGAATGTCCTATCATTGTCTGAACCCAGTGGTTTAAGTTCATAACAGATTCCTCTGGTCGGGAAGGGTCCGAATAGATCGGCAAAGCCAAAGACCCCCCACCCCCCCCCCCCCCACCCCACCCAGCATTACAATCGTGCCTATGTCATGACAGATTATGTTGTATCGGATCGAAATCCTAACAATGTTCTGTGTATTATGGACAGTGTCCTGTGGAACGGGAATGATCTGGAGAAATTTTTCATTGCTGTTTTTCTACCTATTGAGTCCAGATTGCGACCCGTTTTTACCGAAACCGTTCAGGAACAATCCCGTTATAAATACAAAATTCGTCAATGATACCCACGTCAGAGTCCCGACAATTACAGAATGCAATACGACTGAGACTAGACAAAGCCGTTTGCAATGCGATAGAGCGAACCGTGATAAGATCGCGAGTATGCCGACAGTTTTCGAATGGGTAACTTCCGTCAGCGTCGGTTCACTTTCTGGTCACTGCCTGGTCTCTGTCGGGTTACATTCTGATTATGTAAATATAAACTTCGAATTGCAACATTTTTTTACAGATTAAGTTGGTGATATAGGTTCGATATTTAATCATGTAATACATTTTTTTTCTAAACAGAAAGAAGTATTTTAAACAAGCAAAGCAGTGGTGGCTCCCGGCTGTTATCTGCCCTTTTGTCGGATTTTTGTCTCTTAAGACAATTTCCGTTTTCCATTCTCAATTTTACATACAGATGAATTATGATTTGGTAAACAACAATCGCAAAAACATGTTTTGCGTGTATAAAGTCTGTGAGTGTTAGTTAAAGATAAGTATTTGCTATTCTCTTTTTAAGCCCCAGTCCCACTAGACCACGATCGCACCACGCTCACCGCGATCTAAAATAAATTTAGATCGTGGTGAGGTCGCGGTATGAGCGGCATGAAAATGTAAATTTTCGTTGCTTTCACGATCCTGCTACGTTCTCATTACGCTTCTACAACGATCCCACTACGATTATACCACGTTCTGACCGCGCTTATTCTGCGACCTCACTACGCTTGTCAAGATCTTTCTACGCTCATCACGTTCTCACTACGACCATTCCACGAGTTATCCGATTGCAACACGATCTTGCCATGCTTCTACTGCGATTATAGCACGTTCTTACCACGATTATACTACGTTCATACCGCGATCTTACTACGTTCTCAGAAATAACGTCAATATCAATACAGTTCCATTCCTTCTATTTCTGATTAATACGTAGATTTCTCGGAAACAATACAGTCATTCCACCAAAATCTACTAGAACACGTGGACGTGGAGGTAGGGGTTGATGTAGAGCCAGAGGGAGCTCTGATAGTAACGAATCCTTGGGTTAAAGTGATAAAAAATTGCTCAGTGCTCGGAGCACAAAAATCATGCTCGAAACATGAAATCCAGTATTTTGATTGGTTGATTTTTGAGTACAAAAAACTGACTCGAAAGTTTTATGACTTCAAGGCCTGATCAAGCAGAGATGATCATGTCGGACCGAACAATCCAACCTAAATTACAACCTGTTGCTAGTCCATAAAGCTCAAATGACGATATTTCAGTGAACGATAGCAGAGATGACACAGATGTGTCAATAGATATAGGAAGATGTGGTATGAGTGTCAATGAGACAACTCTCCATCCAAGAAACAATCTATAAAAGTAAACTATTATAGGCCCAGGTACGGGCTTCAACACCGAACAGCAAGCTACAAAGGGCACCAAAAATTACTAATGTAAAATCATTCAAATGGGAAAACCAACAGTATAATCTATATCAAAAAAGAGAATCATGATTGAGCCATTAGAGAAAATGAAAAAGAAGTTCTAATTACATACAAACAAATAAAACCTTGAGAGATTTAATATATTTTATGTGAAAACAACAATGAGAATGATGGTCGTAGTATGAACGTAGTCAGGTCGTAAGAGGAGCGTGATGAGGACGGCAAGGGCGTGCTAGAATCGTACTATGGGCGCGAACAGCGTGGTATAGTCGTAGTGGGAGCGTAGTTGGGTCGCGGTGAGAACGTGATGGTCGTAGTGAGGTCGTAATAACGTCGCTGTGAGATCGTAGCGCAGTTTTTCCGAATAGAATCACGCTGTCGCTACGCTCTCGTTATGATGGTACAGCGACCTTAGCGATCTTACTACGATCTTAGTGCGCTCTCACTACGCTTCTATTACGACCTGACTTCGCCATGACCGCACCACGATTGTTTTGAACATGCTCAAAGTTGGCCACGCTCATCACGATCTTGAAGACCTCACCACGACCGTGATACGACCTTACTGCGATCTACACGATCGTACTACGATCATCAAAATTGTCATTTTTTTTACAGATCGTAGTGCGATCGTGGCCTAGTGGGACTGGGGTATTAACTCGGCTACATTTTCACCTGTGCAGTTGTTTGAACATGTCATAAAAAACGAAAGATCCATCTTCATAAAATGATAAGTGCAATTTTAAGTATACCCCCTTCTGTTTTATTACGCAAGCGTTTACGCAAAATATGTTGTGACCGCACACATTTCATCATTAGCTTGGCAGCATTCTTATACAAAATACTTTCTGTAACCGCTTTTTTCTTTTCTGTTTGTGCGGAGTATCAAAGTAGCACAATTTACTATCGTTACCGTTGTAATCAGACATTATGGAGATAGGAGCGATCGTATGTTTTGTGTCTTTAATTTTATTCAGTTTGTGTCATTCTAAGTCTATTCAGCAGCAAAATGTTTCGATTGATGAAACTCAAGATGAACGAATTTTTGCACTGGAGACCACTGTTAAAAAATTGGAAACTGTTATTGACAGGTTAACACAATCGAAAGGTAAAATTAATATTGGTCAATTTTGTTTTATTGTATTTGAATGATTAGGGAAACACGACATTTAACATTAAACAACGTAAACGGCTCTAGAAAAACACTCAGCATACAAAAGGAATTTTAAGTTCCTCCCTGAGCAAGTCAGCTTGCAACCTGCAGTGTAAGGAAGAACCTGCCTGCCCGACAATGCGCCAGCCGGGGAATGTGAAGCGAGGGTTCTCTACTTAGGTTATGAGACAAGGCGTCTCATTGGCAGCCAGGTAGTGAAAGGTCTGCCGGGGAAAGCCCATATACTAGTGAAGTAGCAGGGGTCTATCAAACTGGCACTGGAATAAAATTGATAAAATGTGTCCCCGACATGCTTGGAGATGAATGAAATTTTAGAAATGACCAGTGATAAACTTCCATTTAGGAAAAACTTAAATAATATATATCACTGGTTAAAGTTGGTTTGTTTCTCTAGTCATGAAACAATAGTGAAGGTGGTAGGAAGGGAACGTTGGAGGTAAATTGAATAATAGCACTGTAAAACTCCATCAACTAGTCAGGCTGCTATGAACCAAGAAACTGATTATACAAAGACCATGCAATTGGCTTTACACACAGATTGGGTACCATTAACATCCGGGGGAGAAGACAGACTTACTGACCCTCAAATAATATACTAATTATTGTGTAATCAGTATGAAAGAGATCTGGTATCATAGTCTGCTTTTTCTCTCCTACAGTGATTGTTTGTGACATATATCTGATTAAGAAAAGATTAGTGTGCCTCCTAGTGATTCCAGTTGTAACTTCAAAGTGTCAAATATTAGATAATTAACTTCAAGATATAACAAGTGGTCTGTGTATGTTAATTAATTGCATCCATGATGTCAGCATCTTTTACATAAAATTAATAACTTGTGAACTGAAATGGCTTTTCTGTTTGTATAAACAATACTTATATTACATATAAGTAAAATATTACATATTTTGTTTCGTCCACTTTTAACTCTGAGCGTTTATGTTAAAGGTCAATTCCCAACTACACACCAGACACACGTTATTTTATACTTTAATTTGAATTCAATATAATACAATCGTTGAGAATATACATGTATGAAATTTGTGCCACTGCAAGTTAAACAAACATCAATCTGACGTTCTGTGGACTGGTTATAAAATAGCTCAAACTGGTATTTACGTTTTCTTTGTAGATAAACCCGATCACCCTGTGATGTTTTACGCAAAGATAGCTAACAGAGCTTTTACATTACATACATTATCAACAGTAGTGTTTGAAACTGTGATCCTAAACATCGGCGACCATTATGATAAATATGATGGAATATTTGTTGCCCCAAGGAAAGGTGTCTACATGTTTTCTTGGACAGTGTCTATTGGAGGTTCAAATTATGTTGTTTCTGAACTTGTAGTTGAAGACAAAATTATATCGACCACCGGAAATACCGATACTGCAGGAGGACATCATTCTGCATCGATGACGGCAATTTGTAGAATGGAAAAAGATGAGCATGCGTTTATCAGAACCGCAAATTATGGAAGTACAAATTATTTTTACAGCAAACCAAACTATCCCAAAACAACGTTTCTTGGAATGCTTGTATACGATGAAAAGTGAAAATTTACAAACTTACATGTACATACTGAAATCGGTGTTGTGTAGATGAATCTCTAGCATCATTCGATGATATTTTCCTGATATATATATCATTAACAAACTATAGCTTGAAACATGCAAAATTTGGTATTTTAATAACGTATGCTTAAATGGTAATTCTGCTTTTGTAAATATACGCAGCTATAACACTACATATACATGTATATTACATAAGACAGTACATCGGTATTGGCATGAAAAAAAATCGATGTTGCTTTCATTAAAGTTTACTGCTCTAAGGTTTTTAGCAATAATTTTGAACTAAGGAATATTTTTTTTTTCTTGCATAGCTCTTATTATTTGTCTGTATTTGGCTTTTCTTCTGGTCCGATTTGATTTTAACCGATATTGAACATTTGTGTTTTAATTTTAATTTTCATTATAATAACAGTCATTAATAAACAATGAGTTTAAGGTAGATAGGGTGTCTTCCTCCATCTTGGATTTTGAAATACTAGAAAACAAGGTATAGATCTTTGATGAAATGTGCAAATTTTTAGAGTAGTAGATAATTCATGTGTAAGAATTTTCATTATAAATTAGAAAATGCCATGTTTGATCATATTTATAATTGTATTTTACAAAAAAAAGAATTCTTTTGTTTAATTCATATTTTTCCAACTTTTTCAAATAAGGGGAGGCATCTCAAATGCAAGGGCAGATAATTCAGATAGTGTTACTTTTACAATAGAATGTGTTAGGAATTTACCCATTTTTACATGTAGCAAGAAAATGAGTCCAGTGACCCCATGTTTTCTTTTTCTTATCTGAAAGCATAATATTGGAGCTATTTTCTCATATTTTATCTCAAAATTCTATGGTGTGGTTTGCATTTTATGGAGGAAAATTGGGTTTTCCATGCATAATCTATACAAAATCTTGACAATTTTGCACAACCTGTAGTGTGAAAATCAGTCCGGTGACATATTATTTTTATTTATGTTTTTAAACAAGCAGGATATGAACTACATTTTGGCAAATTATTAAAAGATTCTATGGATTATTATTTAGACCCCCCATCTACCTTAAGTGAGTGCAATTGTCTGGTTTAAACATAAAAGGGAGAAAGGAACGGGGAAAGCATCCAAGAGACAACAACCCGACTGAAGAGCAGTACATATATTTGTCATAAAATTAATAATTTAACTTGTTTAGTAAAAGTTAACATTTATCCGTCTTGACCTTTCTGTTCAAACTGGACGTATGACCTTCAACAGTGACCAAAGAAAAAAAACGTATAGTAAGTTCCAAAAGGCCTCAACATAACAAAATGTTTAATTATTCAAGGAGAAAACAGTCTATTTAATTTATTTACCGCTGATATTCAAAAATTAACTGGAAAACATAAGCTTCAATTTTCTTTCTTATGTAGGTTAGCCAACTTCAATCATAAAAGAAACTGCACAAATAACTAGGCTCTCGGTAATACATCAGTATAGTATGTTTCAAAAGCACGAAAGGGAAAGTTTAAAATACATAAAGTAAAAAGCAATGTTACAACATAATAAAAACCAGTTTGGTTGTTTTTAGTTTTTTTTTGTATTGTGAGTTGGTCTTTCAATTTACCCATTCCAACGCATGTTGATAGCTAAAACTATATTCTAAAAACTTCAATTTTAAATTCCATCATGGTTAATTGAAAAAAAAAAACATTTCATTTCAACTTCGATTTTTAATTAAGACACTACGATTTGTTAAGGCTTAACTCGATGATCAGGTAGAAAATCAAACTACTTTAACGTTCCAAAATTAAAGGAGGTGTGAATAACACGTCAGTTTGTAAGCAGCTCAATGACTCTATAAAGCCAAAAGTTGCTGTATGGCTTAGCTCATTGTACGATGACCTATACATGTAACAAAATGATATATGTGTGACTGTCATTCGGTTTCTTATGGGGAGTTGTCAAGTGGCAATCATACCAATTAAACTTCTTTTTTATAGTCTGACAATTGTTTTTTTACGTACGTTAGTCAGACGTCGGATTCAGGATTTTAAAAGTTGGCGTATGGCCATAAAAGAGAATGTATGCCGCAGAGTGGAGCGAGTTTGGAAACAATCTTAGACGATTGTATGCCAAATGTTATATGTTTTTCCGATCAAAAAGGGCGTATTACCTTTACTTCAATTATACTGACAAAATCTACGGATTGTAACTCTTTCCTAACTTATGATGAACCACAGTTATCTTTTTTCCTATTAGAAATTTAACATGAGTTATGCTTTTGCAATGCTTAAATATTCGAGACTTTACAAGCGTTAGATATTCAAGTGGGAAAACAAATTGCTGTACCTCTTTATAACAACGTCGAAAATATACAATATACGATTCTTCGCCATGGCGGGCAAACATAGCTAAAATGCTACTTCAACACTTGTGTACTTTCGATGATATTTTTAAAATGTATTTAACATGTATAGCTGAATTTAATATGATCAATTTTACGACTCTGTGTTAGTATATATATATATATTCATCCACGTAAAAACAATTCATGAGCAACTAATTTTAAACATTGTAATTTTATCTAAATGAAAATAAATGCATACAACGAAATAAATTTAACTTGTGAAATAAACACCATTTTGACAGCAACCAAGCGACACACAAAACTGACATACATATACTTGGTGAACAAAGACAAAAAAAAAACGTTGCATAAAAAAACATTAAAGATCTTCAACACTAAATTTTCCAATCAATAAAAGCGTAAAGAAGTTCATGATATGGACAATGTCATTAGAACCCTGATAAATACACTGTAGTTGTCCTATTGTCAAACATTGGCAATCGTACAGCATCTTATTTTTATATGACAGTGTAGAGGGTTAAACTTATCTGAAACTTCCTTTCCAGACATATTGGTCATTAAAAAATTCGAGCATGAATTCCCTACTCAGACTCAGAAATCAACCAATCGATATACTGGATTTGGTGTTTTGAGCGCATTTTTTGTACTCGGAGTACTGAATTTTTTATTACCGAGAGTCCAGCTTATACTTAATCAGAGGTCTAAAGCAAGGTTCTAAAAAATACAATAAAAATTAGAATTGACAAATTCTCAAGGCACGTATAATAGATAACAACAAGAATGTGTCCCCAGTACACGGATGCCCCATCCGCACTATCATTTTCTATGTTCAGTGAACCATGAAAATGGGGTAAAAACTCTAATTCGGCATTTAAATTAGAAAGATCATATTATAGGGAACATGTGTACTAAGTGTCAAGTTGATTGGACTTCAACTTCATCAAAATCTACCTCGACCAAAAACTTTAATAATAAACAATTGAAACAGTTCTATTACTAACAAGGAATTTTGAAATCAAGTCAGTCTCACAAACAGTACATGACCTTTTTCCAACCGGAATGAAAACAGATTTAATAGAACTTAGGCGTAACATAAAATTGAGATTGGAAATGGGGAATGTGTCCAAGAGACAACAAGCCGACCAGAGAGCAGAAAACAATCGAAAACCACCAATTGGTCTTCAACACATCGAGCAAATCCCGTATCCGGAGGCGTAGCCCCTAAACAAAAATATGTACTAGTTCAGTGATAATGGTCGTCATACTAAACTCCGAAATATATAAATCAGCTACAGTTAAAAAAAACATCCAAGACTAACTAGGTCAGAAGCTCCTGACTTGGGACAGGCGCAAAAATACGGCGGGGTTAAAATGTTTTGTGAGATCTTAACCCTCCCCCTATACATCTAGCCAAAATAGAAACACAAACACACCTCTAGCCAAAATAATAACACAAACACACCTCTAGCCAAAATAGAAACACAAACACACCTCTAGCCAAAATAGAAACACAAACACACCTTTAACCAAAATAGTAACACAAACACACCTCTAGCCAAAATAGAAACACAAAAACACCTCTAGCCAAAATAGAAACACAAACACACTTCTAGCCAAAATAGTTACACAAACACACCTCTAGCCAAAATAGAAACACAAACACACCTCCCGCCAAAATAGTTACACAAACACACCTCTTGCCAAAATAGAAACACAAACACACCTCTAGCCAAAATAGTAACACAAACACACCTCTAGCCAAAATAGTTACACAAACACACCTCTAGCCAAATTAGAAACACAAACACACCGCTAGCCAAAATAGTAACACAAACACACCTCTAGCCAAAATAGAAACACAAACACACCTCTAGCCAAAATAGTAACACAAACACACCTCCTGACTTGGGACAGGCGCAAAATTACGGCGGGGTTAAAATGTTTTGTGAGATCTTAACCCTCCCCCTATACATCTAGCCAAAATAGAAACACAAACATAGTATTACCTCTAGCCAAAATCAGAGATGGGTCTGATTACTTTCAATGTAATTGATTAAATTACAATTACTTTGTTATTTGTACGATGAAATTAAATTAATGATTACATCATTTCTGAAAGTATCTGATTAAATTAATGATTACATTTGCAAAGTAATCATGATTACATCTGATTACAATGAAAAAGAAAATAACATTTTGAATTATGTGAATGAATAAACGTTTAATATAGCTAGTATAACATTTTTGAAAAAAGAATTTTTTTTTTAATTATTATAAAATGATAACTTCAAACTTCATCCATTTAATAAACCACAAAAGTTCAATGTATATATACATGCACATTGTGTCTCTGGTTATGACTTATCACACTTTATCGTCATTGATCTCTGAATTGTTTTGACTTTAATGAATAAAGTTTTATGAAGAATCTGCTGTAACTTGCCTTCTGATCTCTTCCAGACTTTATATGTATTACAAGGTGCAATTTATGGAAGTTTATATTAAATATGAATGAAACAAAGTTAACAGTTTAAAAACTATTTGAAATTTTAATAGAATTGTTAAATCAAATTGTAAACAAAATATAAGTAGTAAAGTCATTGCATTTTACATGTTTTTTATATAAATACTGTATAAATAATGTTCGTTTACAATTTTACCTTACTAAACATGTGAATTTTAGAGTGTATTTAACGAGAATAAGATTGTCTTCACATAACTTATTTGTTGAAACAGGACGATATCACGGTGTTAATAGATCTGAAAGAAAATGCACTCTCTGTACTTTAAATACAATAGAAGACGAGTTTCATTTCATTTTACAGTGTGATTGTTATAATGCAATTAGGAGACAGTATATTAAGCCATATTATTATAAGCGTCCATCGTCATTTAAGCTTTTACAGTTGTTGAGCACAGAAAATGTAAAAGACATATGTAACCTTTGTAAATTTCTTTTCCATGCATTTAAACGTAGAACAGACATGTTATAACCAATACTTAATATAGATTATTATTCTTCTCGGATGTATTCATTTATCAGTTATGTATGTTTTATGTATTTATTTATGATATATTGTATTTGCATATACATTATATTTGTACTGATGAGCATCATTTGCTCAAAGTAATAAAGAATTGAATTGACATGTCCAGTCCAAATCCATACCAAAATTTGTTTATTTTCAACAACATTTTTGTCCAACCTTTATTTAGTTTGTGCTAATTAGACAATTTTTATCTTTTATCAAATGTATTGCCCTACAGCTATGCTCAATTGGTAATTGCAATAAAAATAAACCTTAATTGGTCTCCTACCTGTCAATTCAAAGTTGACAAAAATCTCAATTTTAACAAAAGAATATGATTCAGGGTTTATAAAGAAAAGTATTAATTGAATGTAACAGTTATTATCAAATATACATATATGTATATACATGATATATGTACATCTGTAAATTGTGAATATATATGTACAATATCTTTTTTCAAAGGCCAGAGACATATAATTGTAATATATGTCTCTGCTTTGGCTAATGATGAATTTTCAATACTGTAACAGTTTATTTTTCAATTTTTCAAATCAATTAGCATGCTTAAAGTAAACAAAAATAATTTAACATGTACAATATTTATTAAATATGAATAACAAAAAGGTTCATTAATTTACATAAACACAGTTTTAGATTTTTTTCATTGTAATCAGAATGTAATCAAAAAGTAATCAGGATTACAGGCTATTTTAAAAAGTAATTGATTAAATTAAATTACATGTAATCAGATTTGAGGCTGATTAATGATTACACTGATTACTTGAAAAATTGTAATCAATTACAGCTGATTAACGATTACAATTACAATTCCCCAACTCTGGCCAAAATAGAAACACAAACACACCTCTAGCCAAAATAGTAACACAAACACACCTCTAGTCAAAATAAAAACATAAACACAACTCTAGTCAAAATAGAAACACAAACACACCTCTAGCCAAAATAGTAACACAAACACACCTCTAGCCAAAATAGAAACACAAACACACCTCTAGCCAAAATAGAAACACAAACACACCTCTAGCCAAAATAGAAACACAAACACACCTCTAGCCAAAATAGAAACACAAAAACACCTCTAGCCAAAATAGAAACACAAACACACAGCATTACGCAATAATTTTATTTACAGGAGGCAGAAAAACGACTATCCTAAGGAAAATTATATCTGTCCGGATAAATATGTGATAAGAAATGTTTTGTGCAATTAGATTTTAGTTTATATTCTTAATTTAAGGTTTATGTACCCTTCTATAGCCATTTTTGTATGAATTTTTCAAACCTCAATTGTATCAAAACTAAAGATATAATAAATAATAGAGATAGGCCATTTAGTACATGTTCCAAGGGGAAACTTCATGCAAAGCATTATTTTTTACTGTTTCGTTGCATTTGATAGAAAAAGAGGACTTTGTGGCAAATACATCAAGATTTTTATAGAAAATCCACAGCCTTTAATACAGAGATTTATGTTATAAAATTTGAAACATAAATTACTCACTTAATTTTCTATGATGTGCTAGTGTTTGTTTTTTAAAAAACGTTCTAAGTAACCTGTAAATTCCAAAACACCTCGTGCTGAGTCACTAGAGTCGAGCGCACCCTACAAGGTGTACTTGATTTTGGCCATATTTATACTTGTCTTAACCAATAACTACATTTATAAACTTGTTTTAAGGAAATCAATGCTAGCACTGCAGGCAATAATCCTATATCTATCAGTCATCGAATTGCCAAATATGAGAGTACAAGGATAAAGGCTGTGGATTTTCTATAAAAATCTTGATTTATTTGCCACAAAGTCCTCTTTTTCTATTAAATGCAATGGAACAGTAAAAAATAATGCTTTGCATCAAGTTTCCCCTTGGAATATGTACAAAATGGCCTATCTCTATTATTCATTATATCTGTAGTTTTGAAACAATTGAAGTTTGAAAGGTTCGTACAAAAATGGCTACAGAAGGGTACATAAACCTTAAGAGTAAATGCTTAAAGATCTGTACATTTCAAAATTACGATATAATTTTCCAGCGTGCGAATTTTTTTTCCTTAGATATGCGCGAAATTAAAACTTTCAAAAA
Source organism: Mytilus galloprovincialis (assembly GCF_965363235.1). Classification (NCBI taxonomy): domain Eukaryota; kingdom Metazoa; phylum Mollusca; class Bivalvia; order Mytilida; family Mytilidae; genus Mytilus; species Mytilus galloprovincialis. Next base: position 61,845,983 of record NC_134844.1, read on the forward strand.
GCAAAATTTATACCGTGCAACGTTTGTCTCCCCTTGCTACCATATCGCATGGCCTTAAGGCCGAGGTCGTACATTAACGAATTTTACTGACGAACTATTGATAGGACCGTTTGCAATAAAGACTTGTAAAAAAAAAACTGTGATTCGTGGCTGGAAACTCAAACTTTTATTACTAACGTTAACTTGGTAAAATAAAATAATAAATCACGGCAACAAAAAGACATTGTTCATGAAGCGTCTAAATTCTGCTGTTTCCGTCCGACTTGTCCCGATTATCCCGTGTTCAATCCGATTCTATCCGATTTGTAAGATATCCGTTAGAAAAACGTGGGTAATGGGTATAATTGCCGAATTTGATCATGAAGAACGGAACTGTTGCGGAACGGTTTTGGCAAATTACGCTTCACATTCACGATGCAATCTGGACTAATCGGTAAAAAAAAGACCAGCAATGACAAATTTTTCCACATCATGCCCATTCCACAGGACACCGTCTAGAAATAATGGAACAGTGTTACGATTTTGGTCTGATACAGCAGAATCTGTCACGATATAGCCCCGATTGTTATCCGATAAGACAAAATCGAAGTTTCCCCGAATGTTGTAACTGTCAACAGGGTGCAAAACCGACTAGGAATCTTTTACAAACGAATAATGGTCGTCAAGTTCAATGTCTTTATTCCGTTTGTTATGCTAGTTGAAGAAAAATTGTATTTTCAATTAAAATATAATATACAATTGTTTGAAATTCTTATTAAGCCGATGTACCAATATTTGTTCATCTTAGCTGGTCGTACTCGACTTCATTTAGTTAAAAAATAGATTCGAACCAACTTATAAGGATATTATCCCGAATTTGAGTATGTTATATTTTATAATTACTTAAACATCAATTGATTAATTTCAGTGCAAAAAAAAAGAAATATATTGGCGGGTCAAAAAGTTAAAACCAAACAATAATATATACATATTTATAATGAAATAACTATATGACGACAGCATACAAATCAAATACTCTTAACTGTAAATTCAAATATAAACATAACAAATGAAGGATTAAAAAATTTAAAAGGAATGTAAGTAGTAGTTTTTAAATGTTTGTAGATGTAAGAAGATGTGGTATGAGTGCCAATGTGAGACAATTATCCATTCAAGTCACAATGTGTAAAAGTAAACCATTATAGGTCAAAGTACGGTCTTCAACACGGAGCCTTGGCTTGACATGATTTAATAATTTGTTCTGTTTGAAATAATTTATAGGTTCATTGGCTTGTCGTGGTCACGTTTCAGGAACATCATGTATTCTTCTTTTTTTCTTTTTGCAAACATTCTTTGTCAACTGCATTTATTAATTGATTAATCATACTTTTTTATAATAACATTAGATGTATGTTTCATTTTAAAACGTTATTATGATTGGCTAACTGCAGATCACGTGTTATTCTTTAAGCAATTGCATTACACAATAAAACTTATCATTCATGATAACACGAGGTCTCACAAAAAAGTGCACAGGTGAATTAAATAGAAAAATGATAAAATACGTGTTTTCATGATCCTAGCTAAAAATGTAATTATAAGTATTGAAATAATCAATGTTTCTTTTTGTAACTTCACAGGGTTGTAAAAGCGTTGACCGCTTCCGCGCTTCATACAAAGTGTTACAGTAAATCGGTCAACGCTTTAACAACCCCAATGAAGTTACAAAAAGAAGCATTCAATTCTTAAAAATAACGGCACAGGTGAGTATTACATCAATGCACATGTAGGTGGCAAGGTAGTATTTGCATTCAAGAATTTAGGTTGCTCTTTTGTGTACCCTACCTCAGTCAATGTATCTGAACAGTGTGATTGGACAAAAAATACAGTATCAACTGAACACACTTTCCTAAACTGAGGGATGAATCAGGCCGTTTAGAAAAATATGAATAATTTTAAAGACAGATGAAAATGATTTTTTTTTTTTTTTTTTTTTTTAGAATTGTGTATTCACTGCATGACAATAGACCTAAAAAGCACCAGTGGCCTTAGGTTTTTAAAAATAGCAAAAAAAAGGCGAAAGGTCATGATACACATTCAAATTCACTTCTTAATAGTAAAATGAAAGTACTTCAGTTAACTGGGAATATAGAAATTTTTGCAGTGTTAGAAAGAGGTGTAAATTCTAAAAAAAAAAAAGGCTTATCATTATCCCTTATAGGCCAGGAAATACTACCACACCACCTGTACAATATTTTAACTAAAACCATTGACGGATGTAATGGAGAAGGTATGATTCCGCACCTTTGCCATTACTGCCTCATTTACAAATCTTCAATTTGAAATTTATAATGAACAGCCTAATGAAGTTACAAAAAGAAGCATTCAATTCTTAAATGAAATTCAAGAACAGCGTAAATATATACAGTACTTTTCGTGGTAGATAACAATTCACAATTTTACACAGTAAAAATATTTATAATTCTTAGTGTTTAATATCAGTTTCGTGTAAGCAATATTTTATCATGATATGAAATACATCTTAAACAATAAAGATATTTGAAAAATACTTAAGCTTATAATTGTAAAATGAAGAAAAAAATTAGTACGAAATTTCTACGTTTAAAGAAAACCAAATAACTATACGCATAGCAGATTATGTCCTATTTCAACACATGAATGTGACATTACAATTTAAATAAATGTTGATAAATAATACACGGAGAGTCAAAATATTTATCCTTGGTTGAATGAAAAACAAATAAAAGGACGAATAGTTCAATCTATGGTCAACGATATATACTACATATTTAGTTTGACAGAAATGAGAACACGGCCAAATCAAAAAGTCAAATATTAAATATTAAAACTTAAATATATAAATCATAAAGGGACATTTAAACAGTATAAAGTATAGAGTTCAAGCAGGTATTTGTTTATTTTTACGAAATTGTTCGACGTAACTTTTTGTTAACTATAGGGAAAACTGTACTATTTATTCTACCATAGGCCACAATACTAACATTTTCTAATTTTACCACTTTTTATAATAAAAACCTGGATAAAACAGTTATGTGTGTTGTTAGTACTTTATTTCTCTATTTTAAAAATTGAAGCCAAATAGTATCATGACCAATTTCCAACGGAGCTTGTTTATGTTATCCATGCCCACCGTCATTTTGCACCAAATTTATAAAATTTTGAAAGCCTTTTCGAATAATTCTCTAGAAAATATTTCAAAAGATTTAAAAATGTATATTGTAAATATAAACACTGCAGTTATTCATAGATAAATTAAAAAATATATTGTACCCTTACATCCAATCACGGCGCTCCTAAGTTGACTTCCTTCACCTGTCTTGGGTACACAAAAGGCCAACCTAATGCTGGGAAAATGTAATAGTACCGTTTTCCCTTTACTGTTTAACCGCTTTTTGTAATGGCAAAAGTCAAATACCGATCATCTACAGGGGATGATCCGGGATTTCTGAAAGGAGTGACATTCCATAAAGATTTTTTTTCAATCCAGAAATAAACATGTTTAAGGGGACTTTTTTTTTCTTAAAACAAGAAGCTATGATAGTAAGAATTAGGAATACAAAAGGTACAAAACTCAAAAAGTATATTAAAAATCAGTGTTTATATATATATATGTTCTGGGCAATTGCTTGGCAAATCTTATCTTCAACGATAGTCCTTCAACAACTTATTACTACTTATAGCAAAAACACTACGTAACAACAGGTTTTGTTTTACAACTTTGACTTCCTATGATGGTCTTAAACGGTGTGAGCTATGCGCTTATGTGTATGAAAGCTACATGCAATGAGGGTCTTGATGGCGGCCCCTCAATACTTTATCCTAATAAATGTTGTCCATCATTCTCTTTTCTATATAAATTTAGCCGATTTTTTCTAGTTTTCATATTTTTGGCCTTTTTAGTAACATTAGCCCTTTATCTCGATTCTGAAATAGACCCAGACCATCTCCAATAAACTAATGGTAGAGGTATTAAACGTCCCATATTGGGTTTAAATGAATACATGTATTACAATCTACAGAGAAGTAAAAAATGGAATGGAAACAATTGCAAAAATAAGAGGATGTGATATGATTGTCAGTGAGACAACTCTCCACATAGTAACACCAAATGAAATGATAGAAGTTAAGAACTATTTCCCGTACGACCTTCAAGAATGAGCTAAACTCATACTGTATAGAAAGCTATAGACGGTCCCGAAATGACAAAGGTAAAATAATCCAAACGGGAAAACTAATGGCCTGATGGATTTTTCATAAAATATTTATAACTTAAGCACATAAAACTTTCATACCATTCGAACACTAAGGTTGTTCTCCTTATTCTCGAAGTAATGTGTTCTGTTAAGTCGGTGAACTATTATGACATGCCGTTTCAGCAACATCAAAAACAGCAAATGTCAAAAGTCATGTTGTTTGATCTCAATTTTTCTTTTGATTTTTTTTTCTTCTACTTTGTTACAGTCTTGTTTGTTATATTAGGCTAGGTTTTCTATATGTTATGGTTACTAATCATGCAAGTACATTTTATGTGGGAGTATTTTGATGGACTGCAACTGACAAGTATGTAGAACTTAATGACCCGTTTAAATTTTTCTAATTTTCAATTAAATGAATATTTCAAAATTAAGTGCTACACATTTTTCAAGTGATAAATATGATGTTTAATATCTGGGTTAATAGTAAAGCAAATAAAATATTAGATATACTATTTTAAGGATTATCTTTTAAGAGCCATATTTCCTACTTTATATTGTTCACATAGTATTCCACTCAATTTTTCGAGTAGGACTTGATTGAAAAGCATTTAAAGTCAAATTTAAAAAAAAAAAAAAAAAAAAGAAATTGAAATAATTAATTTCCTTTATTTCTTTTGCTTTCATCAGTTTTGTTTCTTTTCTGAAATTAAATTTATCTTTAAATGACAACGTTCATAGTTTTGACATGAGCTATTATATATCCTTCCCCATGAAATAAAGGCATCGGTAGTATACCGCTGTGCAATAGTCTTAAATCAAGCGAAAACAAATCCGTGTCACTACGTATCTGGGTATATGTTGTTTGATCTCAATTTTTCTTTTGATTTTTTTCTATTATCTGCTACATAGTGGCCGTCTTGTGTGTTATAGGTTAAGCTTTCTATATGTTATGGTTAGCAATCTAAAATGTTTTGATTCGAGCGCCACTGGCGAGCTTTATTACGAAGCGGTCGAACTGCATTCAAAATATACACATAACTGTGTCCTTTTGATTTTTTAGTGGTAGTAAAGCATTCAACAAATTATTTGTTGAAAAAATAAAATCATCAAAATACGAATGTTAAAATATATTACACTCCTCGAATATTTGTCCTAGCTACATTGTAGTTTTAAACCAGATTTCAATCGAAACTGATAAAACATATAGAAAACGTCTTCTCCTATTGTGGGTGCAAGTTGAAAAACGAAAACATATGTTGTTTACTGTGATTTTTCTTTAATGATTAAATGTCAAAATTGTGTATGCACCTTGTCATAGTTTGAAAGTAGTATCCAACACTATGAGAACAATCAAAATAGATCTTTTCAACACGTTTTACTGCAAGGCATTTATTTTAACTAAATATGAAGCCATCTGTATGCCAACAAAAATATATAAAACAAGTTGCTTTCTTTAAAAAAAGAAATGCAATCGTAAACCCAAATGCTTGTTTGGCATTATATATATATTAGATAATTGTTTAATAAAGATGTATTGTCTTATATTACTTTTGTTGTGCATAAGAATTAGAAACTGACATTGCCTGTTTAATGGTTTAAATAATGTAATACCGGCTTCACACATCAACGTATAGATCCGACGTACGTCGGCCGAGGTAAAAAAAAATCATGCACGCTACCAAAACGCTAGTAATTTTGATGCATTCAACCTGTCAATCATATCTGTATCGTGTGCACAACGAGCTTAAAGCGTGTATTGGGTGTGCGTAAAGCGTACCTTAGCGTTTCTCCTGGTCTTCCTACATTCCCAACTGCAGGTCTGTCTATATGTGAATGTTTGTCAATAAGTCTGTCACATTCGCCCGTCTGTTTACATGTTTACCAGTCCGTCCCCACTGGTTCGTCTACATGTTCACTAGCTTTGAAATAGCTTTCGGTAAGTGCGATTATTTCAGTGATTTGTGTCTATTGTTTTTATGTAAGTGATTATTGTGCACCGTACCCATAATTTTAGGGACGCGAATTGCAACTGATATTTTACAGTTTTTTCTTGCGATGTGTTGTCCTTAAGGTTTGGTTCATTTGGGAGGGTTGGGTTTATGGCCACCACATTGTTTATGTGCCAATGTCCATTCTAAAGCCAGAAACATGTAGTACAGTGGTTGTTGTTCATAATTCATGTCGGTCAAGTTGTTTTCGTAAATTATTTTGTTATCAATAAGGCTGTTTAGTTTTGTTTGATTCAGAGGTTATTAAAAAAAGTAAATAATGTTGCAATATTTAAACAAAGAAAATAACTTTAAATTTGCAATATTAATGAAAATAAATACGGACATAACTTTCATAATTAATTTTAACGTTATTTTCAATAAACGATTTTTTTTAAATCCTCGTTTTTACACCTATTTGAGGCACGTATTTATGATTATATTTCCATGTCCTTGGTCTATCCTAGACGTAAAATTTCAAAAAGTGCTAATACTTTTTTTAAAGATATTATTTTTAATTGTTCTCGTTCAAAATATTTTATTTTTTTTCATATTCAATATCTATTTAATTTTATTTTTAATAACCATTTTTTTTTTTTATTAAAGTTGCAATATTTAACAAACAAAAAATAACTGTAATTTAATCATATGCAAGAAAGACTTCTCTAAGCTATTTATTCTTTTATACTGGGGATAATAAAAAAATTAATAGCTTGCTTTTTACAACATGTACATCTTCACTAAACGTAAAATCTAAAATAAAATGCTACTAAAACTCTGTCTAAAGATTTTATTTTTAATTATTCTCGTTCAGAATATAAAGCGCATTGTTTACATGAAATCTTATCTCATATCTAAACGCAGCTGGTTACATCGTTTGACTAATTGAAATACTACGCATGTAGGTTAATATTAGCAGCTTGTAATCGTGTGCAAGAAAATATTATATCATAATAAATTTCAGATCATACGTAAAATATCTCTATAGCAACTTAAGATGCTAATGCATATTCAACAGATTTGTAAGCTATTGCGCATGCATTTGAAAAGTGGTCATAGCTATTGCGCATGTATTTGAAAGGTGGTCATAGAAAGACCAGAAGTGTTCCGACTAACATCCGGTGTTCCGAAAGACTACATCACTCGTCCAATATATACTGCGTAAACCCTCAGGGGTTTACGCAAAAAAGTCTTGATATTTTACTTGATCGAGATCCTCGATTATCTTTCCTTGCCATAGGAACATGGGATAATTGTGACGATATCATGCAAGTTCAATTGCAAACGAGAATTGTGGCGAAGAACTCTCGGATCAAAACGGATTTGTTTCAAGACAGCCCACTCATCACATGCTGTGCTGATTACATCTTTTTACAGTTTTATATGTTTATAATTATATGAACGTCATACTGTGTAGTTTTTAATTCATCAATTAGTAAAAGATATTACAAACGTGTTTTGTTATTTTTTTAAAAGGTGACAGTTTTTTATTCATTCATTCATTTTAAATAATTCACGTTATCTTTGTACAGATCAAATTAACCATAATCTAATCAGTTATTATATTGCAAAAAAAACATCGTCTTAAAAAAAGTATGGCACATATTTGTAAGTACTAAATAAGTATCAAACAAACAATTGACCAATTTTGTTATTGTTCCTGCTACAAACAGAAGAATATGGTCTCATTTGCAATAAAGACATTAATACTTTCATTGCATTTGATTGATATCGTTTGTTCATATGGTTAACATGAAGTTATTATTAACATAGGCGAAAAAGGTACCTTTTTTTTTTGGGGGGGGGGGGGGTGTCTGCGTTCTCACTATAAAATATCCGTTGATAAAACTCAGATTTTGAATTCTTAAATCTCTGGGTGTGAATGAAACTGCAAAAAAAGTATGGTGCCACAATTTTTTTTTAAAGAAAAACGGCATTTTTAAGGATACTCTATGGTTCCGGAATTTACGAGATAGTATGAATGAAGAAAACCCCATGCTTAATTTTGCACACACAAAAATGTTGCTCATCACAGAGATTTTCCTTCAAATTTCTCGCCATTACTACACCATTATCCAACTCTTTCAATTTCGTTTCCTGATAACCTGATAAACAGGACAACACAATGTGTTTTTTTTTTAATTCTATATATTATCTTGGATGCAAACAATTATAGGTGACGCCACTGATCGAGTCATCTTTATAAAATACCTTTAAAGTTTAAACCTACATAATTTTGACAGTTGACTGTACAATTCTTCTAGATGGTGATTGCGATTACTGATTGCCACAACAAATGGTCGAGAGAGAGAAATCTGTTTTACTTAGGAAGCAACCATTTAACTTGAAACAATGGAAGTGAGGGTATTGTTTTTTGTCTGAGCCAGAAATATTTCTATTTAGTTCATTTAGTTTTTCAACGCTATCAATCAAATTATTTTTGTCAAAATTTTAACACTATAAGGTATGGGGAAGATCTTGATTCAGAATATTTTTTTGTCATCAGCGTTTTCAAAATATTCTTAAGGGGAAAGGGTATATATTACTGACATATATAACATTTATTAATTTATAGTCGTTATATAGGCCATAACATTAACGATGTAATCAAATTCTAGAAGCAGTGACATGCTAAATCGAAATCAGGTCGGTCAAAAAATAAATATTGGTGCCTGTTTTCGCCTTCGCTAAAGAATCACAGGAACTATGTATCTACATTAAACGAGACATTTAAATTTGATTTGTCACTTTTGTCGACCTCAACAATAGAGTTACCTTGTAGATAGTTCAAAAGGTTAAGGCTTTAAACTATCATATCCTTGTAAGTTATAAGGCTTTAAACTATCATATCCTTGTAAGTTATAAAATTAATTGTTACAAAAATTATACGAAACAAAAGTGTTTACATTCAAATATTAGAAATATAACTGTATTAAAAAAAATGTATATCAATTATAAAATGCAATGTGATTTACACTTAAGTATGTTTTTTTTTTTAATAGGATCAAAGGTTGTAATCTTAACTCTTTGACGCATTATAAATGTGTTTTCATTATTTCAAAACTAACGATTGAAAAAAAGGAGACAATTAAAAATCATCTAAGTTAAACTCTATTTTTTATACACATTAACTAAACGTGTCTAAGTTAAAGGTTTTACAACTCAAAACGCATATCTAATTTCACCTAAACCATCAAACCCAAATGTCCAAAACAGACATCAGCGACTCCTGTCACATAATATAAGTGCGTGTCCGCAACAAGTAACGACCAGACGTAGAGTCATTTAACCCCTATAACGCATTTGTCACTTATGACATGTCTTACAAATTGTTTAAAAATAACTATTGTACTGAAAATTATTTGCAAAAAAATTATTATGTCATTAAAAAACAGAAGTTCATTCGCTAAATTTAGATGTGGGGTAGCTCCACTAAAAATAGAAACTGGAAGATATGAAAGGAAAGAAGTCCACGAGAGGACATGTTTTAACTGTAGCTCTATTGTTGAAGATGAACTGCATTACTTTTTAAAATACCCATTGTATGTGGATATAAGACAAATCATGATACATGAAGCGGTACATTTTAATGAACATTTTAACCTTTTATCAGATAACGAAAAATTTATATTTTTATTTAGTAATGGTAATGTTGCTGCTATAGTTGCCAAAACCTGCAACAATATTTTATTAAGAAAAAATAGTTCTTAATGAAACAAATGTTTTACTATCATTTAGTAAAAATGTATATTGTGAATTTTAATTATAAATGTGTAAAAATATGTTTATATGTATATATAGTACAATGTATATCTTAAAAGTCTCTCATAAATCTTTTTAAGATTGGTACATGCAATGCAAATGTTTTAATGTTTTAAATCTATGTATGTGAATCTCATTTTATGTTTGTATGTGGTCAGACTATAATAAAATATTGAATCTGAACCTTATAAATAATTCTGATACGGTGTACAGCAATCACCAATCAATCAATCCTTATAAAGATATTGATTAATATTTACAGTGTCACAGTTTTATTTATCGTGTACTTTACGGTCGGCACTTAAAGTTAACCATCGAGAGACGTTAACCACCGAGAGTCGGTTTTTAGACACGCCCAGTGCACCTAAGCACGCCTACTTTTGGAGCACTTTAGTATGAAGATAAGAAAAGTATACGAAATTAAGGAACTGTGTACGTACTTTAAGGTCTTTACCACATTAAGTGTATTTCTCTTCCACTAAAAGATTCATTTCTGCAAATTTGTTGGTTATTTTAAGTCAGCAATAACATCAAAAGCACTATTTTGTGTCAGAGTAGGGTCTGACACCTTGAATTGTACACTGCACCAATCTGTTATTATTTAGGCGAAGGATACCAAAGCAACATTCAAACGCATTAGTCGTAACCAAACTGACAACTCCATGGCTTATAAAGAAAGAGACAAACAGACAAACAGACAAATAGATAAACAGACAAACAATTATAATACATAAAACACAACATAGAAAACTAAAGACTGAGCAACACGAACCTCCCAAAAAAACAGGGGGTGATTTACGTGTGGCACAGTAAATGTACATTTTATTCTCAATGAGATAAATAAATACTGGTCTTGTTTGTGGTTGTAAAATCAGTCTTCTTGCAAAGAAAAGGTACAATAAAAATTAAATCAATCCAAACGTTCTCCCTATTGCAAATGCTCAGCTCAGTTAAAGTTACCAACATCCAACCTTCTAGCAACAATGCTTCAAGAGTGAGGTATGTCCTTAATCGCTGTTAAAGAAGAAGACAACTACAACTTACATGAAAAATCGTAAAAAATAAAGTTTCAAATAGTTTAAGAAATCAAGATACTAGAAAATAAATTTCATAATATTGTCCTTATCAAAATGAATCACCTCAGTTGCCGGTTGGCTTTTCGGGAATAGTCAAACTCAAACATTGTTCTTTAAAGTTGCACAACCTACATCTGTTTTTGTAAATATTCACCAAAGTAAGTTTTTAAAGAAACTCTAGTTTTTTTTTTTATCTAAGACGGATAAAGACAGAATAATCCGCAAATGTTATATAATTTATATATACTAGAACACACCCGTGATATCGTGGGTCCGTGAATGAATTAAAGTATATAACTATGCGTATGCCTTATTTTAGTATTGGTATTGTCATCTGATAAAGTCATGGCGATTATAAGATGCACAGATTTCTCTGCTTTCAAAATCTGTCTGTTTGAACCCGTAGACCTGGAACTTATCAATTATTGATAAAATCAATTATTTGGAAAACAAAAGGGCCTGGAATGGAGTATTTTTTAATCAATAGCATTGTCCTATAATAGTTATAAATAAAGTTGAATTCTTTGATTCGCTGTTTTACGTCATGCCAGCTAACAAATTGAAAACTGTACCTATACGCCTTATTTTAAGTCCAGATTTTAGTATTCGTATTGTCATCTTAGAAAGTCATACTGATTAAAATAACAATAGGGAACAATGTGACAATGATTAAATTAGTAGTTTCAACCCTGTGATTATGACCCGTGTATATAGCAAAATCCTAAATTCACCGTTTGATGGTGCGCCTGTCAGATGCGGAACGTACAGATAAGGTAATAGGTAACAGGTGAATATAATATTGGTATCGGTATCGGATTCGACCCGGAACTTGTTAATTATTGGCAATATTAATTATGTGGAAAACAAAAGGGCAGGCGCGGATCCAGCCATTTTAAAAAGGGGGTTCCCAACCCAGAGTAAAAAGGGGGGGGTTCCAACTATATGCTCCCATTCAAATGCATTGATCGGCCAAAAAAAAAGGGGGGTTCCAACCCCCGGAACCCCCCTCTGGATCCGCCACTGAAGGGTCTGGAGTGGTGTAATTTTTAATCAACACCATTGTCCTATATTAGCTATATATAAAGTTGAATTCTTTGATTTTTCTTTTTTTTTCCCATGACGGCCGACAAATTGGACCTCGTTATTTTAGTATTATAGATACTCAGACTACAACTAAGAGAAATTATTTAATCCAAAGGGTCGACTATAATAAATATTCATAGATATTCAAACCATGAACCAACTCGAAATAACATGAACGAAGTGACAGTTCTAACCCAAAATAAGGCCATGCAAGAATTAATGACATTGACTTATTGAACCACATGGAATGACTATCTCGAATTTGCTACATCATTTTCGAGTCGTACTCTACTATACAGTTACCTTGTATTTAGTTCAAAGAGGTTAATATTTTAATAACTATGCCTTTGTGCGTTCTAACGTAAAGTGTAATAAGATATTGATACGAATCAATGGTGTTTGCATTCAAATATTAAAAACACTATTACATTACAAACAAAAAATATTCATTGATAAATTTTCATGTGATATGTATTTTTTTTTAAAGCTCAAGCGTTTCTGTCATACTTTTTTTAATCTCAAATTTGTTTTCACCGTTTTAAGAGTAACAAAACTAAACAAAATATGATACTTAGTATTATATTATATTGAAAATTAATACTATTTTATATATACAAATCGTTTGAGTCCAGTAAATATTTATTAATATATTTAAAAAGACAAAAACCAATATACTTTAGTTGTTTAATCGTTTATCGAGGCTGTAACAGTAGATATTATAGTCCAAGCGCATGATAGATCAAAAACCGTTCTGTTTAAATTGTCAATAATTTATACTTTAGAAACTTCCGTGTTACTGCTTTATATCATCTACTTATCGAACGCACTGGAATTTCTCCGCAACAGAGGCGGAAGATCTTAACGGTAGATTCAAAATTGATGTCTACGATTTAAGAAATAATTGATGCAAGCTATTATACTTTATTATAGTTTTAACATGGGTAGGCATTATATTCGTGATTATTTTTGCCCGAGCGATAGTGAGTGCTAAAATAACACGAATATAATGCCTACCCATGTTAAAACTACAATAAAGTATTATATCTTTGTTTGTGTAGGCTCTTCCATGAACCTCCCTTTTTTGTTTGTAAAGAAGCAAACGGCTGGCACTGTGATTTTTTAGAGGGAGGAGTTTGAACAGTCATAATAAATGAATAATTAATATCATGTGCATCATTTAAGAGTTTGAGAGTGTTTTTAAGTTAAGGAAATATATTTTAAAACTGCATAATAATTTGATAAAATTCAATATTCTAAAGTAGTCAATATACGCATGTGCAAACAAATTTTATTGGATTTTAAGCATGGTTTTGTTCACAAAGCGAAAGAAGCACGTCATATAAGAATATCTGACATTGCAATAAAATAACTAAAAACAACAAAAAAATGATAAAAATATGAACAAGTTCACAAAACACTATAGCGTACTGTTTCTTCGGGTCATAACCCTTTATAGCATTTTGTGCACAATTATACACATATATTTTACATAGGTGATAGTGTTTTTTAAGTACAAATGTGAAAACTTAGACTAATCATGTATATCTATATGGCATTATGAGTTCTGAATGGTATTGTGTCTTTAGAACTTCTTGTTACATGGATCTATATTTTGTTTATTTGTTGTTGAATGTATTATTGTCTGTCTTTGGATCACGTCTCTATAATGTGCTTTTTTCAATGAAATATTGAAATTGAAATTGACTAAGTAAATTGAAAGATTATGCAACGCGAACCCCGCCAAAAAATCGGTATTGGATAAATGAGTTTACGAAATTTTACCGCGTTGATAGCCTGACATATACTACTATGGAAGCGGTAAAATGGTTTACATATTAAATATTTTAAACACATTCACATAATTATATATTGACGTCTGTTACAATGTGACGAATACAATATCCGTTTAATGTAAGCATAGAACCATGAGCAAGTGTCACCGTACTCTGTCGACTCAACAGGTTTCGTTTCTTTTTTTAATTTGGTGCAATTCCTCATTTTTACATTTTCTAATTATCCATTAAAAATGATTGAAGAAACATGGGTTAACTAAATATTGCCTCTTTTTACGGCATCAATCAACGCATTTGGTGTTTTATGCTTAAAAGATAACTGCGCACATGGCTGTTATGGAATATAGGGCTCTGTTGGGAGTATTTTTCGTCATTACTGATTTTTTTTCTGCCACTGATTGAAGGATATAACAGTCTCTGAATATAAACATAGATTTTTTTTTCAATTTTAATGTCTTTATATTTGTACAGGAAAAATTTGAAAATAATCGTATCCGGTTAGGAGAGGATTGGGTGCTACCACAATCTGTATGTGCCTATCACAAGTATAAGTAATTCAGGGGTTGGCGTTGGTTGCTGACTATCATGTTGTGTTCTCAATATATTGTTTTGTTTATAAATCAAGCTGTTGGTTTTCTTGTTACATTTTGTCACTTGCATTACTTATAATAACTTTCTTTTTCTGTGTATTTGTGTGTGTTTCGTTTAATTTTTTCGTTAACTCACGAAATTTTCACTGCCCCATATTTGAATGAAAACTTAGGTACAGTAACTGCTTTTTTTAATTTGTTCATTTTAACGGTTCACCTTCGACCGTGCATAGTATTATTAACCGTATAATTTGACGTAATAATTAAGATATGAATCTATGTACTAACATTTTAAATAGTCACTTGTTTGTAGATGTATTCAATGAGGTCACTATCAATTCGATAAAAAAATGGTTGGATATATAGCAGTTTGACAAACATTAATTTTGATCATAGAGAGACTTAACATTTCCTTAACAATACAACGTGATTAAAACGTTTGGTTGATTTTACAGAGTTATCTCCCTGTAATGTTAGGTATCACCCTAAGAGGGTCTGGACGCAGAATAAGAATAATAGGATAAATATACTTAATAATGGGTTAAATAATAAAGAAATAAATAAAAGTAAAATAATAAGAAACAGATCGACCATAGAATAAAAAACATGATATGCATATTTTGGGCCGCGTTCAATATCGTAGATGCTACGTAGATTTTTGTCTATTGAACGTGAAGCTAGCCTATAGTTTCTACATAGATACTGACAGCTACGTAGCTGCTACGATATTGAAAACGACTCTGGACACTATAACCCTTCTTTGAACTAGACCGACACACTTAGCCGGATTTTCACGTGCTAGTTCACAAGGTAACATTCAACAGGCAGACAAGTTACCTTACTCGGACAAATTATTCCGACTCCGAGTCAATCAGTCTTTGCTCTTACTCCTCAATGTCGTGTGCTTAGCGGAGAAGCAGTAAATACCAATTGGCCGTTTCAGAATCTAAAGCATCATGGGTAATTTCATTGTTCGTACCCCAAAGTGAAAATAACGTTACGTCATTGGTTGAATTTCCATTGTTTATAACGTTTTAAACCAATTAAAACGCATTGGTGTACGCTTTTGAAAATATTACCCAGGATGCATTAGATTCTGAAACGGCGAATTGCAAAGTCTTTAGTTTGACCCAGCCTGGATTCGAACCCACAACCTCCCGCACTAGAGGCGAACACTCTGCTACAACACAACCGAGGCGGTACCATAGAAAATCGAGAAAGGCGATAAAATAAAAATAAAACATATATGTAGACAAACACATCAATACCCCCGTATATAATGACATAACGAAAGAAATTAACACTTCATAAGTTTGAATGAGAAAAAATGTCAAATTAAAACATATAGATCTATTATCCGAAACACAAAAATATTGCAAAATCATTTGTATTAAAGAATTCGATAAATAAATATGACACAACTCATATCAAAAAGGTTAAAGGATCTTAAAGGTTACATTTAAATTTTTTTCTTTCCATTTTGTGATGTGAAATTGGCCTGTTATTATTCAATTTTGTATTAAAAAGGGGTAATGTGCATAAACTGATATGTGAGGTGCTTGTCATTGAGAGCAATTAAAACATGTAGATGACAACTCATCAACGATACCAGATCTTGGCTAGCCAGATGCGTGTTGAGTTTATATATAATATATCGACGTCACGCTTGGTACGAGTCTAGTAAAGGACTGGTAAGGTATCGTTTAGCGTCGTTTTCCTTTCATTTTGACAGACTTGTTTCTCCTTTACAAAAATGTCTGAACATTGCACATTTTACAAAAATAACGTTTGTTATCTTTAGATAAAATAGACAAGGTTTAGATAACTGTTTATATATGTTTGGCATATAACATTTGTTTTCATCGTAACCTTAAATTTTTTTTATAAATATATACATGTATGTCAGATGTTTGTCACTGCCAAAGACTGTTAATCATAGCAAAAGAGTATCTTCTGGCATGATCATGATATTACGTCAACGCATATATCACGCGGATACAGGCGGTACTAAAGCAGTTTTGCGCTTTAAGAGTTTAAATTCCAAAATACAAGTGTTGATATAACCGCTATAAATAGATAAAATCTGACCGGAAGAGGAGAGAGGGACAAAAATGTTCAGAATATTGAGATTTATCTGCTGACCATTTGCCACAAAACTGTCAGACAATTTATCTGAGTTTATTGCTCCCTGTCATATTATATTTCTTGATTTTTTTGTTAAAAATCAGGCCGTTAATGTTCTCGTTTGAATTGTACCACATTTTGTCATGTCGGAGTATTACAACTAACTATACGGATTTACCCGTCGACAAAGGCCGAACAGTACATGCCAAATAGTAAAAGTCGCTTGTGTCTACTTGTTAAACTCTGGTAGAGAGTTGCCTTATTAGCAATAACATAACATCTCCTTACTTTTACATTAAAAAATCCAAACTTAATGTGTGGTTGATGAATTTGTATTCCGTCATTTTGTTATACGAACTATGTTACTTTTTGTCAGAGTTTCTTGTTGTTATACGAACTATAATAACACTTTTACTAGAGCTTCTTGTTGTCATAGGAGCTCCTTTGATATGTTTATTTAAATACTGTCAAATATAACTCAGAATCCTGACTAGTTACATACGCGGTCAATTCATTCAGTTATATTTTGCCTTTTATATACAATGCTTTTAGATTTGTAACCTTAGAGACGAACATTGTATAATTTGGGGTGATGTCGGCTATAGAGGGTTAAAAGGAGTATTTTTTTTATCCACATTAGTCATTTATTGTTTATCTTTTTCTATGCATCCGTACTGATAGTGATAGTTCTAGTGATAAAAAAAAATGTGAATACTTTATTTTTGAAGATTGCATGTTGAATTCAATATTGAAACGGACTTTAACAGTGTCCACAAGTTGAAATCGTGTATTATTGTTTTGGAAGACATTTTAGTAACCAAACGATCGTAATTCCACTGTAAACACTTGTGACGTGTACATCAATTAGTATGACAAACAATGGACACTAAAGTTTTATATACTTGATTTTTTATTTTTTACAATTTATATTATTAATATTTTTTTTGTCTTTTCAATAACTCTTGCACCAAACGGACAATACCATTATAGTCAATTATAGACAATGTGGAAATTATTACGACCAAAGCGAGGATATTATATTCATCATAAGAACTGTTAAAAGAAATCAAAATCGACCAGAAATTCAAAACTTTGTTAAGAAAACTCTGAATTAATCAACATTCAAACCGTTAGAGAAAATCTAGGGAGATCAGAAAGGCTGCATCTCAGGAAAACTCCCGAGCATGCAGGAAACACGCATAGAATGACATTAACATAATTTAAATGAACTAGGTTTAATAAGTTATCAGATATCATTAATATCGAATGACATTGAAATATATTATATCGAATATAAGATGTCATACAACTGTAATTATACATATCTTTGACATACTTATATTAAAAAGCGATATCATTTCATATTTATATACAAACAATATCCTTTATTTCGAAATTAACAATATTTTAACTTTTGTCATTGAAAAGATAATAACAATTGTACACATTGTAATGTATCAGTCCCTTAAGTAGGCTTACAGAAGTCATTTATTTCTGTAAACACAATTGACACTAAACCAGGTCGTTGTTTCGGATTTTGGTATTGATACGGATGTATACTTCGGAGTACTTCGGACTACATGTCTTCAAGGTAATTGCATGCGCCAACACTTGACCGTTTTTTCTAAGTGCTTCAATTTTAATAATCTAAATAAAATGAAAAACCAAATTTGATTCTGATTTTGATTGGACCAAAGTTGATATTTCATTGTATGTTTTCACTCAAAGAAAGCGAAAAATAACAGTTGCTTGCTGAATGAATTTCTGAACAGTCGATAATATAGATTCTTGATGGAAATTTTCTGTAAAGTCGTTTCCTTTTGTTCCTATCTTTTTGTTGGTATACTGTTCCTGTTACAAGGTAATAAAACTATTATAAGTATTAATTTAGTATTTTCATCTTTTAAAGCGCCAGGTTCCTCGTGAATCATGAAAATAATAGAACGCATGTCAATTCACATAGAAAGAAGCAGCTGATTTAAGAACTTAACTCTCTGTAAGATTGAAAATTACAGAATTGTTGTTCTATTTGTCCAGCTGATCTAAAATTAAAGAAAGGATTTTTTTATTTTTTTTAATTTGCAGATTGTATGTAAATAAGACTAAATTCCAGAGAATTATCTTTCCTAAATTGATATTGATTTTGCTACAAATCCAATTTGTATAATTATGCATTAAACCTATTCAAATTAAAAAAAAATCTCTAGAATTTCAAATACACAAATTGAAGCGAGCGAGCGATTTAGAAATAAAATCATCCGAAATGGGGCGAGCGAAATTGTATTTTCTTTTTCAATTCGTTAGCACGTCAAACCTGAAATTTTACAAGTGGGAGATATATTTTAAATTTGTATTCCACGAAACATGTTTTGGGGAGCGAAAAAAAAATTTTAACACTAAAAAAATAACTTTCTGCAATTTGTATACGTAGCGATCAATGAGTTTTTTTTTAGATGAAATTGTTGATTTCAACTAATCTAATAGAGCGATAAATCAAAAAGTCTTTTTAAATGACTTATTAACAAATACATTTTTGGTTTGCCAAAATATCGAATGCGGAGAACTATGATCATGATTCAATCAATTAACTGGTATACGGTATACAGTTCATGTTTTAATAAAGAGGATCACAATTACCGAGAATATAAAGATCTTTTGGGCTTTCTTCGCTGTTATTTCAGTCTCAATTCTGGCGCTTTTAAAAACGTTAGTTTGTTTCTAATATCGTTTACCGTTAGTTTGTTTCTAATATCGTTTACGAGTTATAATTTAAAATAATTTTAACTGTACACATATTCTTTTTTTCTATCCCATGATATAAATTATTATTTGATTAACATTTTGAATTTCAACGATAAAAATTCAAACATGAAGACATTACTTCACTTATAAAGATGAGGCAAGTTGGGAATGACAGTTTATCGAACTCCGAAACAGCGGCTACGTCCTCTTCACTACGCTACGTTGACTTTCAGTTCAGCGAAGCAACATCACCACTGTTTCGGAGTTTGACAGTTAATAATAAGACCTGTTTCCCAATTTTTCATTCAGACAGTATACAATTTCAAATTATATCAAACATAAAGATCATCCTGAATAGCTTAGATGTCACATATAATTTCTTTAATTGTCATAGAGATCAAATTAATATTGACTTTAATTGTCTTTGATTTTCATTGTCAACCTTCATTACTAACCCTCATCATATTATTTTTCAGCTAACAATAAGAACATAATATTTAAAGTAGAATTCTTAAAAGACGGCTCGCAGGTTTTACTTTTTTTCATTCTCTTAGATTTTACTGCACATTTTGTCTCTATACAACATTTTGTTAGTGATGGATTGCTACGGGAATATACTTAATTGTTACATAGCGAATTCTGCTTATAATTCGAATTTCAGTAACTTGGTCATTGAAAAGAATTTCTATATTTCGATTATACCGTTTCCATTTATTCTCGGGGTTCACAGTTTCTTTTTATCGAACCAACACTTATCCATGGTATCCATATTATTTATTTTCTTTTGAAACAGGCATGGCAAATAATCAAGACACTTCGCTATTGATATAAACATTGTAAAATGCCCGGTATTGTTTCATTTCGCCGTTAAATTCTAATAAATTCAAACACAAAGGTCGTATATATAAATGTAGAAAAAAATTTCCTTGACCATTCATAAGTAAACTCTTCGACCTGAACTGGAGGCGTTAAACTGTATAACCTGTGTTGGTTGAGAGGTTGAACTGGTCTCTGAGCGTAAAAACAAATGCGTACGACAACCAAGGGGTCAGAAGATGGTTTATGGATTTCAAAGATAAAATTCTGCTTCCATTTAACTTTGAAATTCCCTGAGCTTCTACTGCTAGCAAGGATTTGTATAGTGAGAAGGATTGGAATCTTGCTGGCAGATTGCATATAAAAAAGCTACGTATGATGAGATTTTGGCGAGATCTCACTAAACAAATCCTTGCTGCTTGTAAATAACACATCATCCATCCTGGGGTATCATACATTTTTCATGTACAATATTTACATATTCCGTCAATTGTTTCTAAATTGCTATCGGTCGTCTTGAACAAATATGAACTGTTTGCCACTGTTAACAAATGACAGAAATTCAATTTACGATTTAACATTTTTTTTATCGTCAACCAGGAAAACTGGTATCCACAGCATGTACAGGGAAAGGATTTCCAGTCGAATGGACGACAGCAACTGCAGGGGTTACATACTGGTACGCGACACCAATAATTAAAAGACAATTCACGGCTGGCTACAGTGTGATAGATTACTATACAACAGATGGATCGGCCATGGGTAAATAAAACTTGTTTTAAGCGCCTGTTTAAACGTTTTTATCCTGCAATCGACCTTTCTACTGTATATGAATATATCGTCTCCTGGTATCCTGTTTCTACTGCGAGCGAACGGTTATGTCATATTACTATTTACGTCATTAGTTTGGGTCTTCATTGTGGTTCCGTTGAAGTTATGTCGATTTCTTTCAAAAACAAATTCAACGATTTGAAGAAAGAAAAATGCAGGATAAAGACAATAACTGTTTCGTGTCTTTAAATATCAGCTGTATTTGTACTCGGCTCGAAACAGGAGAAGTATTGTACTGACGTTCGCCAAAGCTCGCATTACACCTGATTATTAGCCTAAAGAGTTATCTGGGTTTTTTTCACTTATTGTTTTTATTTCTGTAAACTTTTACCCCTTTTTGATGTTAAAATTTCATAAATTTCCACAAAAAAGATGGCCATATGCATTTTCTGCGAAGAACTCCGAAGTATAAGGATGTTCGCTTTTGTTGTTTTTTTTTTAATTTTTGTCAGATATTCGGAATCCTTTGGTTTTATCCATGTAATGCCATTAAAAGATTCTACTAATCACTCATATTTTCTTTTCATAATTTGACTACAAATAGTTTAAAACGCAATCTTTGAAAATTCTATCAATGAACCTTGAATTCTCATGTTTAACACTTGTTGACAGAAAAAATGGTGCCAATGTTTAATGTATGAAAAATTTAGAGAAAATTCTTTCCCGTGAAATTTTCAATGGCTTACATTTCGAAAACGAGCACTCGAACCCTTCATTTTTTTCTGCTTATATAATTCCATTATTTATTATACTATCAATTGATAACAGTCTTCTTTTAAAAAAAGCTTGTATTTTAGAAACAGAGTAGCAAACATCTTTAGATGTAATGTTAGTTTATTTGTTTGATTCTTTGTTTTGTAGGTGCATCTCCTACTTGTGTAGATGAATATTATGACTCAACATCAGGATACTATTACTATCTGTTGTACTATGGCGATGAGAATGTTTACAGTTTGGACACGGACATTGAGATATGTCATGGCTACAAACAGTTCGACAATGTACTCAGGGAATTCTACCGTAAGATTTTTTAAATTCTTAAATATAACCTTTTCAACACAGTATTCTCTGCATAAAGAACAGGCCTTCGTTTTCTCTCAAAACTTACAGTGTTGGTTTTTATGTATACTGCCTGATGATGTACTACGCCGTACCGGCGATGAGAAAATTTACAGTTTGGACAAGGGCCTTAAAATATGTCATAGCTGCAAATGGTTCGATAATAAAAGTTTTCTAGAATAAGAGTTTTAAAATTAGATGTACAATGTATTTTATGTTGTCTAACCTATGTTTAATTCCCTTTTATATTTTGTTTGAAAATCATATGGTAATTAAACTGCTCATTATGAACACTGTGATTGGCGATTGGCTAATAAAGTGTCTGTCGGTCTGTCGGTCGGTCGGTCGGTCTGTCTGATTTGTCAAATCTGATTTTTAAGCTACTGTTGGGTATAATTGAGTTAAAAGTTTATTGTTAACGTTATTTTACCAATCATATAACCGTCAATTCTTTTGAAATATTTTATATTTTTGCCAAAGGGTCAAAGTTAATATTTTGGTCCAAAATTTATAAAATTTAAACGAGCCAAATTAATTTAAGTCAATGCGATTGGTATCACATTAATTTGTAGTTTTTTGTAAAATTTTCAGACGAGTTTGCATTTACCGGCACTATAACCAGTGCACAGGATTGTGTTGGGCTATTTACTGCAGGTTCTTCCAGTATAGCTCTTTCAAAATGTATGTATTTTTATGATATATAAAGAAAGTATCTAGAGTTGACATAAGATCGACAAAATACCATACAAAATAATTCGTAAAAAATACTCAATATTATGAACACGAATATTCTTATGTGGTTTTTTTTTCTTTGTAAGAGGTTTACTTCACGACAGGTCTTGAACGGTGAGACAGAGAACTCACATGTAATGGAAGACTATGATATGCAATTTGGGGTTTAGTGTGGCGTTCAGTATCACTGAACTAGTATATATATTTGTTTAGGGGCCAGTTGAAGGACGCCTCCGGGTGCGGGAATTTCTCGCTGCATTGAAGACCTGTTGGTTACCTTCTGCTGTTGTATGTTGTATGGTCGGGTTGTTGGCTCTTTGACACATTTCCTATTCCCCATTTCCATTCTCAATTTTATTTTTATAGAGTGATTAAATGATTGGCACATTGCAAAAAAAATGTATATTAGTGATGCCTCTACGCTAGAATAAGAAATATCCGTTTGTTATTTTTCTTGTTAAATTACTAAAATTACCTATAAGCTGTTTGATACTACATTGTATATACATAAATTCAGAGAAAACCAACTACAAAATAGATGAAAAGAGTGCAGCTTAGTTTAATTTGTATTTTTGTATTTCCAATTAAAAAATTGCAGTCAGTCAGCAGTTTTTTAAACGGCACTTGGGTAATCTCAAGTATATATAATATACTCTCTAAAGAAAAAATAGGCGGAAGATACAAACTGAACATCAAAATTGATTAGTCAAAGAAAATCTAACAACGACATGGGAAACAAACGAAAGTCGACTAAAAGACTGTCACACATAATTGACTTCAGGAAAATCACTTCTAATTTTTAACGTTAAAATGTTCAAAAGATATATGGAAGTTTTTAACGACCTTGACTGTCTAAACAGCCCTTGCACAGTCGGGTGTTTAAAAGATAGACAACACCATGCGCAATAAAGCAATGGTATGTCGTACCACAGAATGCTCGCAATTACTGAAAACAAGCTCTACCTACAGGTAATAGGTAATCGTGCTGTCCTACTCTTATATCAGTGGCTGTACTTCGGACAGATTGTATGCATCAATACAAAAATAACATTTATAATACAATATGTATAGACTGTTAATGCCTAAAAATGAGAGAAATAATAATTAAACAAATCACTATGTTATTTTCATTGTCTTTTCTAGACGACTTTCAGTATGCAAACTGCCCGTTTGATTTCACCACCTATGACTTCACCTTCAGTGATAAAGGAAACCCCGACTACTGTGCTGGTAAAACTTCTGAAGCCTATATCGAGAATGAAGTCATCGCTTTAAAGAGTTGTTATGATCCCCTGAATATTACCTCAGGTAAATAATCTAGCAGAATGATATTTTTTTGGATTTTTTTTATTCTATAATTTCGTTTAGTTAAGAGGTGACTATCATTTTATTATTTATTGATTGATTATTGGTTTTCAACGCCACTTACAGCATTCCTGTCTGCATGACATGGAAAAACGTCCGAATGCCCTGGAAGAAAACCACTGACCTGGAACCTGAAAAAAAATAAATTCCAAATATATTAAGATCGAAGTCGAACGTGCGAGTCTGCCACTCAACGGCTCAGTGTTGACAGACAATGGGAAACTGAAGATGAACTACTTAAACCACTTGGCCACAGAGGACCCCCTTTCATGATATATTCACATTTAAATTTTTGTTGACGAAAGATCTACTGCTTGTACTCATGATTCATTCTTGCGATTCAAATGATTTTTTAGTATAAATTTAAACTGTCCAATTTTGTTTTATATATATTCAGTGTTACAGAATTACAACCTCTTCCGTGTCCTAATAATTTAGTTTAATCTTACCACGTTATCGTTACCCATAACAATATATATATACCTTATGTTTTTCAGCTGCTCCTTATTATGGGCCATTTTCATGCCTTGGTAGTTGGCCAGCAGATAAAAAGGACACAACTTCTTTTGGTGATTTTATAGTTATCGAGATGTATGATGAGGCAAAATGGCCATATTGTGGGGTACGACACCAACCTTTTTTTAATTAAAGATGTATATACAATATAAGTATACATTATCAATAACATGTACAGAAAAATATTGGTAAAGTCTTTGGACACCGGAAGAATTTTAAAATGCGCGACATTGTACAAAAGTGTGTTTTCCTGCAATTTGAATACTAACGCTTAAATTTTTACTTTATAATATTCGTGGTCTCATTTTTTTCATAGATTTATAAATTACATGTACGCAGAAATCAACATGGATAATAACATACATTAAAAAAACTTATCATTGTATATATTTTATATTTTTTAGCGGTATAAAGTTGACACAAATGGCGTCATTACAATTTCTATTTACCTGTCAATGAGTCAGGGAGACTGGTTCCCTGTAATGTGTATTGCATCGGTTGATAACGAGTTCATGTACGATGACGGAAACCAGAAGTTTGTGAGAATGGTGTTTACTCCCCCTTATACATGTAAGACGATGCATAGTTTACTATATTCACATTTTTAACAATTTGCAAAATTTTGCAATTAGATCAATTCTTTTTTCTAATGAGAGCTGATTTTGGCTGTATTTTAGGAACATTTATTCATGAAAATATATATTGACTTTAAAAATTCTGTTCCTAGAATCATTCCAGAAACTTGTTTTTAGGAGGATTTTTGTATTGTTAATTCATCCATTTTTCATACAATCGTTCATAATATAAAGATATAAATGAATATCTTCTACAATAAAAATAAAGAAGAAAGGAAAACTTTGTTTAATTAATTTAACTTAAACTGTTAAAATTTACAAGTGTGTAAAATTTCATGTTATTTTACTTAAACATTCGCATTTTTTTAACAGCAACAATAGAGCAAACAACACAAGCTGACTCGACGATAGTAACAACTGAATCGGCAATTACAACATCTATCGAACCGACAACTACCGAACTGACAACTACTGAACCAACAACTACCGAACTGACAACTACCGAACTGACAACTACTGAACCAACAACTACCGAACTGACAACTACCGAACCGACACCTATTGTACCAACAACTACCGAACCGACGACCACCGAACTGACAACGACTGAACCAACAACTACCGAACTGACAACTACTGAACCGACAACAACCGAACAGACAACTATTGTACCAACAACTAACGAACCGACAACAACCGAACAGACAACAAAAGAAACGACCACTACTGTTCCGACAACTTCAACAACTGATCCGACAAGTACAACAACTGATCCGACAACTACAACAACAACTGCTCCGACAATTACAACAACAACTGTTCCGACAACTTTAACAACTGTTCCGACAACTTCTACAAATGTTCCGACAACTTCAACAACTGATCCGACAACTTCATCAACTGATCCGACAACTTCAACAACTGAACTAATCATAGCAGCGGTTGGATCAACTAATACCTCAAACAGTAAATATGTATTTCTTTTACGATTTCCTTTTTTAAAAGCATAAGTTAGCATATAGTAAGAGATCTTTTGTGAAGAACACTTTTATTCATTTTAAGGACAGTTTTTATTGGTGAAGGAAGCCGGAGTGCCCGGAAAAAACCACCGATCTTCGATAGGAAAACTTACAATCCTAGTCAATTAAGATTGGAGTCGAATGCACTCGAAAAAGCAGGATTCGAACTCACAACCTCAGTGTTGACTAGTTAGTGATTACAGTAGTAACTACTTAGACCACTTGGCCACCGATGCCCCTTTTTGTTTATTATAGCTATTCGACTAATTTATCTATAGTCAGTTTCTTTTTTCTTTGTTATAGCTATTCGACAAATTATCTATAGTCTATAATTACTTTTTCTTTCTATTGTAGACATGGTGACATCAAAATCATCAAAGTCTGAAATATGGAATAGCATACGTGATTTATACTGGCCATGGTGGATTCTTGTCGGGGTTTCAATTCTTCTGCTAGCTTTATTGACATGTTGTTTGATTTACGCTGCAAAGAGACGAAAACGTGAAGTAGATGACCATGAAAAAGGAAAACAGATGAGCGACAGGAGTCAGGCAAATTTACAACAAACTTCAAAAACCAGTGGAACCAGTTTGAATAAAGATGCAACTAAAGCACCACAACGTGCAAGAAAGATTACAGTCAAACCTTTTGTTCCACCCAAAAAATGGAATTTTTAGTTTCTATGATAAATTTCTAATAACATTGAATCGAATAATTGTAAAAGTAGCTTTCTGATCTTTATACGAGTATATATATATGGTATTTTTTATATAATTTTCAACTTTAGCATGAGCTCAATAATTGTTATTTTCAATTTTAGCTCGCATGCAAAATTCTATAAGAAAACTCCAAACTCATTATTGTTAAACGTATTTTGGGAAAGTTTGGAGAGCCAATAAAGTTGTTTTGGAAGTTCAATTTCTGGACTAATTTCTGTGAGCACTGACAACTTATTATTTTACTATACCGTCAATATTTAAACGAAAGAAACAATATCAGCACGAACTTTAGCGCCAAGAGTTAAACAGGGCTGAGTTCAATATCGTAACAGCTACGTAGTGCTACGTAGATTTTTACTATTGATCGTGTAGCTATAGACTAGTTGTTACATATATATTGATAGCAGCTACGTAGCTGGTACGATATTGAACTCAACCCAGTTGTCACAGTAGCATTAGAATGATTAAATTAAGGCGTCAAAACAGTTTTCACAGAAGCAGTAGAATAATTATTCAAAGGAAGCAGAGAAAAAAATAAGAATTATTACTTGTACATTCCTCCATATTATTAGTTGTTTATTATTAAGAAGTGTGTTACTTTGTTGAACAACATTTATTTATTGTAAAAAAAAATGGGTTAATTTAATTTTTAAAAAACATTTTATTTCTTGAGTTGAACTTTCATGTATTACTTCATTTTTGTGAATTCATTCATTTTTAAAAATTCATTTGGTAGCAGCCCTAGGTTTTGTCAAATGAAAGTGTACAGTCATTGTACACTTGTTGACTCCTGCTGGAAACGGTGAAGATTTTACACTCAAACATGTTTTCATGGATATGGAACAGTTGATAAAACAAATAACGCATAGAAATCAAAGAATTTTTAAATATAATTTCTGATTAGTGCCTCTGTAGTTTATATTCAGATCGCTCACTGTCAAAACATTACTTTGTCATTGAACCGTCTCCGAACATGTTCTGGATAAGTTTATATACACAGTTGTTTTATTGTATTTTTTTTCTTTTGTATGGGGGACATATGGTTGGACTCCTCTTTTTGTATGATTTGCATGTGTTGGAACCCACCTTTTTGAAAATGACTTGACCTGCGCCGTTACTTTAATTGGGAATTTGTTGTATCTTTACTCTTCTTGCATGTATCTTTTGTGCGAGTATATTATTGTAACCCTTTAATTTGTATCTCTGATTTTTGTGTTATTTTAATATTTATTGTTTATTTTAATTCTCTGATGCATTTATTCTATAGGCGTTTTGTTCGAGTTTTTCTTTTTGTATTCAGTATTTATCAATTGTTAAACATTTTAGATGTTACTATTTATTTTTGTTTTTTGAATTGTTTAGAATTACGTTTTATATATGACACGGTTAATTCAATAAACTAAGTTATTGTTGTGAATTTGATCCATGATAACTCAAATGCATTTAAAATTGACGATACCAAGCTCCCAATTATTTGTTACGTTTACAAAAATAGGCCAATATTTAATTGCGCCAAAAACAAGTCCATATGCGCCGCAACTCATTTGCGTCAATGCTACTTCTATACGTCACTTCATTTCGAAAACTATAGAAAGGTTTGGTATGAGTGCAAATGAGACAACTCTCCAACCAAGTCACAACTGGTAAAAGTAAACCATTGTAGGTCAAAGTATGGTCTTCAACACGGAGCCTTGGATCATACCGAACAGCAAGCTATAATGGGCCCAAAAATAACTAGTGTAAATAAAGACAACAGTAGTATACCGTTGTTCAAAATTCATAAATCGATAGAGAAAAAAACAAATCCAGGCCACAAACCAAAACCGAGGAAAACGTATCAAATATAAGAGAACTACGACACAACACCGAAACGTAACACACACAGAAACGAACTATAATGTAACAATGGCAATTTTCCTGACTTGGTACAGGGCATAAAACCATTCAAACAGGAAAACCAACGGTCCAAATGATAAATCTACATAAAAACCGACAAACGAGAATCAATTATGAACGACATCAACAAACTACAACCACTGAACGTCATGTTTTCTTTTTCCAAGTCATGTGACTTCTCCCTTCTTCTAAGCCAGCACTTCGGACTTTAATGTATTTCATGGCCTGAATATTTGTACGAAAATCTAAAAAAACAAAAAAATTGACGGATGTGAAGCATGGAATTGCTCGTTCTGACGAGTGTGGAATGCTTCAGGTCCGTTATTTGTTCTTCGAGAATTTAAAGGAATTACAGCGCACCATGGAGAAGAAAACCACGCATTAATATGATCCTCTGTGTATGTTGATAACTTGAAGTCACCGAAGTCTTGTACCTTTGTATCAATTAGCATATCAGGAATTACATCCTCAGCAAAGCTTTCATCTACATCTTCTGGTTTTAGAAACGCAAATACGGAAAAAAAAGGGAACAATTAAAGAGGTTGGAATTGCTACCTTTTCAAATCTGTAATTGGCACATGAAACTTGCTCTGAAATTTACCCGGAGATATATTATTTACTTATTGCGAGAAATGTTGATAACAAGACACCTACGACATGACATTGCAGCAATTTGTATGCCCCATTTATAGGCATTACTTTCGTTCGTTCGTCCGTCCGTCCGTTCGCCTGTCCGTCTGTCCTGCTTTAGGTTAAAAGATTTTGGTCTTGGTAGTTTTTGAAAAGTCCAATCAACTTGAATCTTAGTACACATGTTCCCTATGATATGATTTTTCTAATTTTTATGCCAAGTTAATGATTTTCACCCATTTTCACGATCAACTGAACATAGAAAATGAAAGTGCGGATGGGGCATCCGTGTAGTATGGACACATTCTTGTTTATTCAGCTATTGGCCCAGTTTCCCTATTATATATTTGTATTTGTCCCAGCTGATGAGGCTGTCAATGATTTTATTATTGTCTGACGTAAAATGTATATTGAGGTTATGTTACCTCTTTACAAACAGAACCGAATGACACAAACGTTCAAATTATGTACTGGCTTCATAAAGCACCTAACAAATATATTCCATTTTCAATTCTATTTAATTTGTCTTGTACTTTCTTGTATTTCACATCTCATCTTTTATGGTAATATTATATCCAAAGCACACAAAGGTCATCATTCATCTCAAAAGCAAACCAAACCTTTTAAACAAACTTATTCATAAGGGATATAATCACGATATTGGTGTCGAGGCATTTTCTTAAATAAATATTGATTCACTTATAGGGTAATTGAATCGGGAAAACAAATGTATGCTAAAACCGATTCCTGGCATGCATGACACTAAACCCCTAACAGTAGGGATTGTGCTTGATGTTCTATGGTCGAGACATAATCTGTAAGTTGATCCGTTTATTTGAAGTCTTAAGCTCGCATATCAGTAACTGCTAGTTTTGACAGATTTTGACGGATAGGGAAGGGCCTCGCCCCCTATGGAGCTACATATATGCTTTGTGTGTAGACTTAAATATAGACCACTCTAAACGATACCTAATTTGGGCCTCTTTTTTCAAAATCCTCTATCTGCATGTTGCAAAAGTAAATAAAAAATATCGTGATTTGATAAGACCATCAAAAGTCATGTCGAGTTGTGTCTTAAGTGTCTCAAGTTATGTCCTTAAACCATATGCATCGTGAGGCATGCCTTATTCTTAAGATACTTTTGAAAACAATGCTTCATGTCTTGCGTTTTAATTTCCTCCTTGTCCACCATATGTAAATAATTGCAAATCCATGATACACTACGTGAACAGATCTACAACATTTTAAAAGTTGGAGGTATGTAACTGTAACCTGCAGTCACATATCATTTTCCCTGCTTTGACTGTAAACGGTAATTTAAATCTTTCCAATAAACAGTAATGTTCAACGTAACACAAATACATAATTTAGAAGAATCAAAAGATGAAAACGGATTGTATTAAACCTTTAGTTAATTAAAATTAGACGACAAAAAAAAGCATATTATAGAGACTGTAAGAACAGCACCGTTTTGCATATAATAACAACATCGATTTTTATCTCAATTGTGATTTTAATCTCAATTGTTTGCTGGAATTAATATTACTTGTGAATGACAGCCTATTCTAATGCTCATCAAGAAACCTTGCACTTCAATGCAATGTATATATTGCAAAATATTTTACCGCACATAGCACACTCTTGAATGTGAGTGTATGACTTAAAAGTCCGTCCGATGACGGGAATAATATCCGGACGTCATTATTTTTATTTTCCTCCAAAAATATCACAGGCACTTGTCTCAGAAATTTGTTTTCCTATATATCTTAATATATTAACATTAAGGTATACATGGTATATAGGGAAAAAAATCCTGAGAAAAGTGGCTGTGATATTTTTGGAGAATTGAAAAAAAATAGATATTACTTTTTGGGTTACTGATGATTTACCTAAGGATGGTCTGCGTTTTAAAATTTAATTAAAAAAAAATATAAACCTCAGATTTCGTTAGGTATAGCCACCTTTTGTGTAAAAAAGGCAGGTTAAGCAACTTGGCCAATAAAAAGCTGGATGACTATTTATGTAAAAAAATGAAAGAAAAGCTGGATGACTATTTATGTAAAAAAAATGATAGAAAAGCTGGACCGAATAGAATGAAAAAATAATAAAGCAGGACAGAGATTACAACACTGTAAATAAAAAGGCAGTACCAATTTCTTCATTTTCAACCCCTCAACCCCCCCCCCCCCCCCCCACACACACACACACAAACACCGCCACTAGCATGAAAATCAAATGGTAGCGTCTTTATTCTTATCTGAGCATCTAACAATGTTTCAAGCCGGGGCATTTCCATCATTTATAAGTTGGTTAATTAAAGCTACACCAAAAGTCGTTGATGCGTTTTAAATCGCGTTAGTAGATGATTAACGAACAAGACTTTTATGTTGTTTCAGTCGATCGCATGATTAACTTATATCGTGCTTACCAGGTTTAAAATTGCACGTGAATTAGAACTTAGCTTTGTTTCCAAAGAAGAAAGCAATATCAGAATAAGTCTTAATTTTTTTATCGTCATTCGCGAATCTCATTTTGTAGCTATACCGTTAGGGTTAAATGTGGTAAAATATTTATTGTTACTATTGTTTAACAATCGTTGTATCGTTTATCGTCATATGGGATGTGTGTCTCTAAAAACCGCAATCATATCTATGTAACAAGTGTTTTAGGTTTTACAGATCGGGATTTGATTCAAACCATCATTAAATAAACTCATTATAGATATAAAAAAAATCAATCTGTGCAAGACGCGTGTATTGTAAGATTCATCAGTGACGCGCAAATCAATAAAAATAAACTGGTGAAATTTTTGTCGACTTCTTTTTCTATTTTTCAATATAGAAATTTATAATAAACTGAATAGTTTTAGTGAAAATATTTCCGCAAACACTTATCATATGAAATCCAGTTTCGGATACTATCGCCTCTCGCTTATTTACTTCCTTTTGAAATTCTTGGAATCACTAGAAAAGTTTAGCACGCCTCGTTGTCCTTTAGTAAGCGGTGATACAATGACTGGATTATTCGACTCAGGAATATTCGGATTATACTGATCATAAAGTGGAAATAACCGGCCAAGCAAAGCTGATCAGTATTTTGTTGTTTACTTTGGCGTACACATAACACTTTCAATGTTTGAATAGATTAACTTTTATGATTTATGGAGATTACTCGTCATATTTGTATCTAACATTTTTAGCGCGAGGATAAATCAAGATTTCTTTAAGTAGAAGATTTATCCTCATATGAGGTGCTCCTTCATTGGAGGAAGAATTGTTAATTTACTGTTGCAGTTACAGATTCGAAATGGCTACAGGTACTATAAGAAAAGCAATCGTAAGTGTTGATTAAAAATATAAACGATTTGAGAATGACATTTTGTCTGACATTTTATTTTAATATGATTTTACATCGCGATGACCGTGACAGAGATTTTTACTAACGTAACTTTTTTTTGGCCTGGTAACTGATCTATAAATACGCGGACGGTTTTATCGAGTGCAAACATCATTCCTTTTCGCTTATTATAAATTCATTTCTTCAATGAATACTCATACAAATATTTTTTTTCGAACATAAATTACTCATATGAAAATGTTTTGTCGTTTGAAATATATATATACAAGTAAAAATCATTAATATCTATGTGCACGTACAAAAAAATTTGTATAAATACATGCGGATGAATATGTCAAGAACGTTTATCGGGAAAATATGAATGCCTACTCAAATCCAATCTATTTGAATTGAATTATTACAGAATAGTGTCCATCATGCACTTGCACGGCCCTATTATCTAGTAGAATAGAATGATATAAAAATGGATGAAAGTTAAATATTCACTATTATATACAAATATTAATATAATATATAACAACAAACCAGAGTATACTGATTTGTATCACTGCAATATGATAGTTATTACATAGAGGTTGAATTATCAGTCATTTATTAACCATACGCACGAACTTGTCTAACAATTTGCTTTCGTTAAAAAAAAAGAAGAGAAAAGCATTACGTGAACCTAAGACCGCTGACTGCCGTGTCATCAAACTTTAAGGATTGTTTTTGAAATTGACTGTGAATAGAAGAAGACAGTTAAAATTGTATATTAACAGCTACTATTTGAATATACATTTTAAAGTTCGACTATTTTATCTATAACTTGGGAATGTACATAATTTTTCAGATGATAACCTTTTTGCGAATCCCAATAAATTTCTATTTTTATTTTATATGACTTATGCAAATTGTACAAACCAAGGATTTGTATAGTAAGATTCTTACTATACAAATCCTTGTACAAACCAATCGCAATATACATCTATGCATTCAGTTTGCTTTATAATCTGGAAATATGGATGCATTTTGTTATCTATCATACATTTTGTTTTCTGCATGGATTTCTTCATATTTTTAACTCATTATTGAAGCTGTCTGTACTCATGGTAGATATTATATAATACGTATAGATAAATTTAAAGTCAAATTTCCATGTGCGGTGAAACCTGTGGCATGCAATTGATTAGGACCTCTTATAAAGAGACTTATTTTGGTCTCATATAACATCTCAAATTTTAAGGAATTCCTGATTTTACTGAAATCAATTTAAATATTCTACAGGGAACTTTGTTTTGCCAAAGAATATCGAAAAATGACGTTTACGGGTTAATTTAGGTGAATGACGATATAGTTTATATTTTCGATAAACAAAAACTGACAAGTTTTGACTATTCTGTAACGTTTAAATTCTGTCCCAAAATACCGGTAACGATTTTTATTTGCGGGCACCATCTTAGGCAGTCAGTGACCACCTACATCTGAAAATTCTGGAATTTGCAACTGAACGGCAGCCGAAAATGACCGATTGACGCCTGGCAGTGAAGGACATTGTTACCCTCCAAAGACGCGGAAGTGTAAAATTCATTTATTTGGAACGGATTAATATAATATATCAATACAAAAATTGGTAACTTAAATGGGTTGTCCTTTGACAAGTTAAGGGAGCTACAATTTTATTTTTAGGAGAACGGGGGACTATGAGGAAAACTTTTGTCCTGAATTTTTTTAGTTGTGATGTCTGTCCTGCTGCGTTTTTATCTTTTACTCTATTATCCTGCCTCTTTTTTATTAGTTTATCCTGACTTTTTTGCATAAATTGTCATCCAAACTTTTGTTTATTCAAAACACATGTCCTACTTTTTTCAAATTTCATCCCAGTTCCCTTTTCTGTAAATTTTACTTGTCCGACAAAAAAGGTTTCCTAGACATCCAAGTAAATTTACGGTCTTTTTATCTGATAAGCTTTTTTTTTTTTTAAATGTACAATTTGTTGGCAAATGTTAGAGGGGACACTTTTGTAACCTAAAAAATTCTGCAAAACCACCAGTCCAAATAAGTACAAATGTATGACGCCTTGAAAGATTTTTTTTTTAAAAGGTGTCAAAGTAAAAATAAATTAGAATATATAGCCTTTCAAGACTTCATATGTATATGTTATGTACGTAGATTGCTCCGTTTACGGAGCAACCCTCGAGAGCTGTAAGGGTACAGTGGAATCCTTGTACACACCCTATTGGGATTAATGGAGATATGTCACTAACGTATTCAAAACAATATTGACAAGGACAATCCCAACCCCAACACGAGGAAGTGTAAAAACACGGCAGAATCTATTTTTATTCTGGATGAAGCCGTAGTCCTCGGACAGAACCATCGAACTGCTCGCTGGGAACAGACAAACTGAAGAGTTATCAGCAGATAAATCACCAGGTTAAAGTCAGTAGCAACTTTGACCAAAACGAGCCTCAAAGTACCCATTCTAGTTTAAACTCCGGTCTGGGTACCAGAGATGTATGTGGGAGGGTGGAAATCCACAGGAACTTGTTTCTATCTATGAGAAGAGCCACTAAGAACGTATATTAACGAACAAGAAACTTAAAAATTAATTGATAGCAAAACAATGTTTCGATGCGGAGAGGTGAAAAGGTAGTTCGGTACCTTCTCGTAAATATACGTTGATAATTGATCGTCCCTTTGATAGAAACAAAGGCCTGTGATGCACGGACCCAGAAGTGACCAAATGTTTGTACATGGGTCTGATTTGTTAGCGCTCTCACATGTACAATTCTTATTGAACTTATATCATAGGTTTATATCACCACTGTCTCACACAAGTTCGAAAACCAGACCTAATAAATTATTTTATTTCAAAGGGTTCAGGCTCTTGGAAACATATGTATTAACTATTTATGGATAATTGCATTGTAAGCACTTTCACCGTGTTCATGTTTGTATTTCTCGCCAGAGTCATATGAAACTAGAATACTAGTAGATTTAAATCAGCAGTGTCCCTGATAAGTTCGAAAATCAGCGACGATCAATAATTTTGAAAGAGTTATGTCCCTTCGAAATGGCAATGATATTTTTAAAATGGAAAATTGCATGTTCAGTGCTCTCTTTTGTACAATTCTTGCCATATTGTAAAGGAAATGTTTAACATAAGCAATCTCTCTTATAGTTGAAAATATCAACCATTTGTAAAAGAATTATGTCGCTTTGAAATGTTAATTGAATGGGAAATAACTTTCTTAAAAGCTTTATAACCCTCATGTCTGTAACATATATATATCTAACAAAACATTTAAAACATGTTGAACAAGTTGAAGAAACAAACAAAAAAGTGTTTTTAGTTATTGTTCTAGAAGAGATAAAATAAGTACATGCCGGTACTTGATGAATATTTTAATATCAGTAATTACGACCTTACAATACACACTTTTTAAGTGCCGATCGTGCGAGTGTTGTATAGCCAGCCATGGTCATTATAAACTCGTATCATCACTTTTGAACATCAATTAATATGATTTAAATATTATTAGATGTTCAATTACATCATGCACATATCCTTATGTTTTTCAGAAACCAGGCAAAGATCCACAAAAAGACCCAGAGTCTGAACAAACACAAACTGTGATAAAAGGTAATATAGATTGAATTAACTTTTATATAGCACGCACTTTTTCGCTTCGTCCGTCTGTTTGTTGTCAACACTTTGGACAATACCACACAAAAAAAACTTTCATCATCATGAAACTTAGACGAATTGTTAATATCTACTGACATAACCTTCCTTTCGATTTTTATAAATTTAAAATTTCCGAATTTTACATGTGATTTTTTTTCTAATAAAAAATGGGGAATTTTCCAGTTTTCTGACTATAACTCGGAAATGCTTTGAGCAATTTTTATGTTAGTTTGGTGTACTGTTAATAAATATTGACTTAATTTCCCTTTCTATTTAAAAAGATTCCGATTTTACGTTGTGCAGTATTGGGGCTTAAATCATAATAAGGTTTTTTTCCCAGTTTTCGCACAATAACTTTAAAACGTTATGAGCTATTATCACATAACGTTAATTTGGTGACTTGTTTATATCTCGCAGGCTAGCTCTTGAGGTAGTTAGGATTTAATTTTGTATACGACCCAAAAATTTTTAGCATTTATATTATGCTATGGTGTTGTCTACGTCGGCGACAGATGACACTTGGGTTCGCATCACTAACTTGAATATAACTGTATGGACCTTTAGGAAATTTTAGCACAAGGTTCCATACAACTAAAGGAAGGTTGTGATTATTTTTAGGTTTTAGTGTCATAGTATTTTTGTAATTATACATAGGATTAGGAAAACACAAGCATTTTAACTGGTTCATAGACAATAAATTGCTTCAATACAATAAATACTTGAGTATAATTGTATGGATCTCTATGAAATTTTAACACAAGGAGCAATACCACAATAGGAGGGATTTGATTGATTGTGCGGGCGATTATCATAGCTGGTTTTTTATAACTAGGAGCCAAACACAATTAGTGTTGGTTTACAGACAAAAACTGTTTAAGCGTATTGATCTCTATTCAAATTAAGCACAAGTTTTTATACAACATAAGAAATGTTGGGATTTATTTTTGGGTTATTGTCGTAGCTGTTTTGGGATAAGGGGACCAAAAAACGGTTAACAAAAAGGAAAATGTTTCTGATTCACAGACAATGTTATTAGAAATGAGTAGAAGTGTATGGATCTCTACTTAATCTAAACACAAGGTTCAATACCTCGATAGGAAGACTGGGAATTCATTGTGGGGTTATTGTTGTAGCTTTGTAGTAATTAAGGGTCCAAAAGGCACCTAAACATGCAATTTTCATGTTGCAGGACAATGGAATTGATTTTCGGATCATGGCAAACTATTTAAAAATTAGGGGCCGAAAAGTGGCCAAAAAAAAACTAGGACTTTCTAGTATCTGGACAGTAGCTTGAGTTGAAGTCTACAGATTTCAATTTGATTGTGCCACAAGGTGTTAAACCATAAGATAAAGTTTAGGAATAATTTTCAGGGTTATAACCTTAACGGCGTAAGGGACAATGGCAATACTTTTGTAATGCTGTATGACAATTACTTATTTCTTTAGCGATTTCATTTGGGTTTAATTCAACCTCTTAAGTTCTTTGGGTTCTATAATAAGCAGAGTTCAATTGGATATTTGGAGTTCGAATTTTTTATCCTGTTTTGAAATTGATCTATATTTAGGTCAAAAAGGTTTCAAAATCAAACTTTGTTCGATTTCATAAAAAAAAATGAAGTATTGGTGTTCTTTCGTGTGCTGACTCTTCTTGTGTATTTGGATTTATTTTTTAAGATCTGTTTTCAAATTGATTCACATTAACGTTTAAGCGATCCAAATTTAAACCTTGTTTGATTTTTTGAAGAAACAGATGAATTGTTTGGATCTTTTTTATATGCTTAATTCCAAATGCGTATTTTGATTTTTATACGACCATAAATTTGTTTGTGTTCATATTATGCGATGGCAATGTCTGTGTCGGCGTCCGATATTTTATATTAGTTCGCTGAAAATAACTATAACTTGAATATAAGTGTAAGGATTTCTATAAATAAACTCATCATAGTTTTGTAATAAGGGTTCAAAAGGGTCAATAAGAAGCATTCTCTCAAGGGTCAAAGAAAATAATTTGGTTCGCAGACTATAACTTGAGTATAAGTGCAGCTGTATAAGTGTAAGGATTTCTATAAAATTTAAGCACAATAATTCATATCACAATAGAAAGGTTGGGTTTGATTTTGGGATATAATGTCGTACTCGTTTTGTAACTATGGTTTAAAAGGGTCAAGCGAAGCATTTTTTACAGTGGCATTT
The DNA here is from genome assembly GCF_965363235.1 of Mytilus galloprovincialis. Classification (NCBI taxonomy): domain Eukaryota; kingdom Metazoa; phylum Mollusca; class Bivalvia; order Mytilida; family Mytilidae; genus Mytilus; species Mytilus galloprovincialis. Next base: position 61,884,736 of record NC_134844.1, read on the forward strand.
TTTACAAGTAACTTGAATATAAGTGTAAGGATTTCTATAAATAAACTCATCATAGTTTTGTAATAAGGGTTCAAAAGGGTCCATAAGAAGCATTGTGTCAAGGGTCAAAGACAACAAATTAGTTCGCAGACTCTTAACTTGAGTATAAGTGTAAGGATTTCTATAAGATTTAGGCACAATGTTCCATACCATAATAGAAAGATTGGGATTGATTATTTAGAAAATGTCAAAGTCGTTTTGTAATTAGGGGTCAAAAGGGTCCAAAACAAGCATTATGTTCAGGTTCAAAGACAATTAATTGGTTCGCAGACTATAACTTGAGTATAAGTGTAAGGATTTCTATAAGATTTAAGCACAATATTCCATACCATAATAGAAAGATTGGGATTGATTATTTAGAAAATGTCAAAGTCGTTTTGTAATTAGGGGTCAAAAGGGTCCAAAACAAGCATTATGTTCAGGTTCAAAGACAACGAATTGGTTCGAACACTTTAACTTGAGTATAAGTGTAAAGATTTCTATAAAATTTGAGCACAATGTTCCATACCATATTAGAAAAATAAAGGCAACAGTAGTATACCGCTGTTAAAAATCATAAATCGATAGAAAAAAATCGATTACAAACTAAAACTGAGGGAATCGCATTAGATATAAGAGAACAACGACACAACATAAGAATGTAACACAAACAGAAAGATTGGGATTGATTATTTGGAAAATAACGTAGTAATTTGTAATTAGATATCAAAAGGGTCCAAAACAAGCATTATGTACAGGTTCAAAGACAATGAATTGGTTCGCAGACTATAACTTTAGTATTAGAGTAGGGATTTCTATGAAATTTAAGCAGAATGTTCCGTACCATAATAGAAAGGTTGAGGTTGGTTTAAGGGAATTATGTCGTAGTCGTTTTGTAATAAGGGTTCGAAAGGGTCCAAAACAAGCGTTTTGAACAGGTTCAAAGACAATGATTTGGTTCGCAGACTATAACTTGAGTATAAGTGTAATGATTTCTATAAAATTTAAGCACAATGTTCCGTACCGTAATAAAAAGGTTGAGATTGATTTTAGGGAATAATGTTGTAATTTTTTTGTAATAAGGGTTCAAAAGGGTCTTAAACAAGAATTGTGTACAGGTTCAAAGACAATGAATTGGTTCACACACTATAACTGGAGTATGGGTGTAAGGATTTCTCTAAATTTTAAGCACACCATTCCATACCAAATTACAAAGGTTGGGATTGATTTTTGAGGAAAATGTCGTAGTCGTTTTGTAATAAGGGTTCAAAAGGGTCCAAAAAGAAGCATGTTTTATTGAACCAAAGACAATAAATTGTTTCGCAGACTTTAGCTTAAACTAAGTGTAGGGATCTGTACACACATTTTAGCACATGGTTTCATATCACAAAAGGAGGGTTAGGATTGATTTTTTGGGTTATTATCATAGCCGTTTTATAAAAGTATGAAATACCAAGGATTTACTTATACGAAGCATAGATAACCTTCGCCGTATTTGGCACAACTTTTTGAAAATTAGGATCATCAATGCTCTTCTACTTTGTACTTGCTAGACTTTCTAACTTTTTTATCTGAGCGACTCTGATGGGTCTTATGTGAACTAAACGCGCATCTGGCGTATACAATTATAAGCCTTCTACCTTTGAAAACTATTGTAATTTTGATTTGCAGACAATATCTTGAGAAAAAGTGTTTAAATCTCTATTAAAGTTGTGCGCAAGGTTCCATACCACAATAGAAAGGATGGAAATTATGTTTGGGTGTTTAAGTAATACAGTGTAAGAGGCCAACAAGGGGCAAATAAAACAGAAAATAACTTATTACAAAGGCAACAGTAGTGTACCGCTGTTCAAAAGTCATAAATCAATTGAGAGAAAACAAATGCGGGTAACACATTAAAACTGAGGGAAACACATAAGGGGAAAACAACGAAACAACAGTACACTGAAGAGCAACAAGTGACAAACAACAATGCAAAATACAAAGAAACGAACTATTAGATAACAAACGCCATATTCCTGACTTGGTACAGGACATTTTAAGATTTAAGAAATGGTTGATTGAACCTGGTTTTGTGTATTCGTGTATTCCTCTCTATTAAATTTTAGAATAAGGTTCCATAACACAATAGGGAGATTGGGTTTTATTTTGAGGTTATTATCGTAGCTGTATGTTTGATTTAAAGCCCTAAAAGGAAAAGAAAACAAACATTTTTTTAATGACAACAAATTTGTGATGTTAGTAGAACGTGTTTTTTAACTTACAATCGGCATTCAAAGGGAACAAACTGTGGCGATTTGTTTCGTTGTTCACATGAAGCTGACTTTAAACAGAATCTTCTTAGAAGGAAAAGTTAGTTGTATCGTTCAACTTTACTCTCTACTGTAACGATTATTTTCTCTCACTAAATAATTCAAAATTTGATGAACCAATTGCATCTTTTCCATCCAACTTTATAAGATAAAGGATACAACAAATAAAGATAGTTTTATTCATATCTTGATTTACATTTTCAAATTGACAATCTGTTGAACAAAAAAAAAATATTTCACTTTCAATTGTTAACTTGCAATTTCTATGTAGCACCTTTCTAGCAGCGCCTTCATATGCAATATGTGTCAACCAATTTATATGATATTCCAGGGCTTGTAGTTCGTTTCATGATTTTCCAAATAGAGGGTTGCTACTAACATGACTAAGAAGTAATCTTTAAAACCAAGAGTTCAAAGTTGTTAAGTTGAAACTGCCATTTACTAAATTTTATAAGTCATATCAAGTTGTTTGACCGTTATGGAATATTCATTTAGAGATGATAGCGGATGAATTCCAAATTCATCGCCGCAATCCTGTCCCCCGTTCCCTGAATATGACCTACCGAATTCATCTTATTACAGGGTTTGTAATAACTTGAGCAAAACAACAGGTGTTACATGTGGAAGTTACCCCCAGTATTTTGTGGATTTCTTGTTGCTTCAGTTGTCATGTTTTTTTAACTATATTTTTATCTGTTTGTCTTTTTCTTTTTTTAACTATGGCGTTGTCAGTTTATTTCTAATTATGAGAAGATATAGGAAGATGTGGTATGAGTGCCAATGAGTCAACTCTCCATCCAAAGAAACAATTATATAAGCAAACCATTATAAGTCAAGGTACGGCCTTCAACACGGAACATTGGCTAACACCAAACAACAACATATAAAGGGCCCCAAATTGACTAGCTTGAAACCATTCAAACGGGAACACCAACGGCCTAATCTATATAAAAAACGAGAAACGAGAACACGTATAAATTCCATAAACAAACGACAACTACTGTACATCAGATTCCTGACTTTTGCAGCGGGATTAAACGTTTTAATGATACCAAACCTGTTCCCTTTTTCTGAAAAAATAGTATAACTTCACAACATAGAAAAACACACGATAGAATATCAAACATCAAGTGGAAGGCTTAACTCAATCAAAAATTTTTAAATTTAGAGTTTGAATTTCCCTCTGGTACCTTTCGACTCTCTTTTGTATTCTCATTATATCTTGAGCGCCAACTATTGCAGGTTGTATTATTTCAGATGAGAAACAGCATGGCCTCTTCCCTTACTATGATGATTTACTACATACAACTGTTCTCGACAAGATGGTTCTAGATAACCTGATTTCCAGATGTGTTTTGATGATAGAGGACAGGGAAGAAATTACCAAACCAACCACACAGAGTGAACGTAACAGGGTTTTACTCGATATCTTGACTGAACGTCCATATGCTACCTTCCATGTTTTGAAGGATGTTTTACAAGAATCAGACCCAGACAATAGTGATGTTCAAAGACTTGTTCGTCGAATGCACTATACTGAAAGCATTGATGAACATATCGATTGTAATGACATTAGTAAGTAGTTTCTGAAAAAATTAAAAATAGCATTACCAGATTAAAATCATGAAAATTGCAAAAAAACAGCCATTAGCTTTTTATAATTAATTTTATAACCATTATAACAGTAAAAGTTGTCTAGACAATCCATAATTTTCAAATCCATTACTTATTAATTGTGAATGACAATATGGAAGGTGTCAAAAGAGACAACAACCCCACTATAGAGCAGACAACAGCCTAGTTGTTTTTCAATCAATAAGAGCAAACACAGATTCCATGATCCAATAATTTTCAATGTAAGAAAAAAATATAAACTGATATATTTAAATATCAAACCCTATATATATATACATAATTCTTCAATAAATTTCTAAAACTAGCCATAACATTTTTGGAAATATATTAAGTCAATCAAAATTAAAGGTAAATTATACATGTTATGAGAAATTATCAATATTTTCAAGTTATCATGGTGATACATTTCACCATATTCATAGTAATGTATTCCTCTCTAATTTTTCTTATATTTCAGTTTTCCATAAACACAGTGTAAAGGTACAGAAGAATTACCCGATGTTGGTCCATGATACTGATTGCAAAACAGATATAACTGACCACCTCTATGAGGCAGGTGTCTTAAATACTGAAGATATGGACGAAATTTGTAATTCTTCTCTTTCTAGACAAGATAGCAATAGAATCTTATACAACAAATTATTTCGCAAAGGAGAAGATGCATACAAACACCTTCTTGAAGCTCTGGAACATGGGCAATATCATGAGCTGGCTTCTGCTTTGGAGAAGACTCAAGTTCCAGAGCATGATATACAGATGTGTCAAATAGGTATTTACAACACATTCTGAAACTATTGATGGTCTTAAAAAAATGTTTAAAAGTTACTAATGCATTGACTTATATTGCCAAAATTTCACTATCATTTGAAGTTCACAAAGGAGTAGGTTCAGTAAGACCCCTTTTTGGCCCCAAAATATAGCAGTTTTACAAAATTGTGATAATGTAATCTTTTAGCTATTTACTGGAAAGTAGAATGCTTCTGCTACATAAATATGGGCTGTTTTTGACAATACAATGCACATATATTGGGCATCATTAAGTCATGCTAAATTACTGAAATCTTCACAATTTTAGCATTTTAGTTAAATTTTAGACGGTTTCCTTCTTTAATGAAAGTGGCCGCATTCGTGTTCATTCATAATATTGAAATGTAAGTTGTATTTGATGATAATACATATCATATATAAAGGTTGCAGTCTTATAATTGACTGCTCCATAGGCTTACATGCAAAACAGCTGATCTTTGAAAATCAAAAAACTAAAAAATGCTACATAGAAAACAAATTTCATGTTCATATCATGTATGTACTAATGTGAAATTGTGATTTAATAAAAAAAACTGGGTCATGCCACGAAGAATAAAAAGTTATGTAAACCTGAAGTCAAAACATTTTTTTTTCTACTTTCTCTTTGCTGTTTTTACTAGGTCGCACCACTTCCAGTAAATATAATATCCTTCCACATTCCTGGATTGATATCCCCCAAAAGATACAAGATTTTTTAAAAGTCAATATATATGTTTCAACTCAGCATAAACCTATAATCAAACAGAAAAAAAATGTGTTCAGAAAAAAAATTCAGAAAAAAATGCACTATTTTGTTTCCCTCCATGTTTTGACATGCACCGGAAACTGTAGTTGTAATACAATACTGGTACCTAAATGTTGAGGATGAACACGGATGCGGCCACTTTCATTTTTGACAAAAACCATTTGAAAAGTGACATTTTTTGGCATATTTGATAGATATTTCATATTTAAGCTTGAATCGTTTTTAATGGCTAAATCAGTTAAAATCTTTCACATAAACAAATTGAATCAATTGAAATAGACACTTAAGTGTTTAAAAAGTGCCCAAAATCTTTCGTCAGATTAACCTGAAATTTGAGGCCAAAATCGGCCCTTACCAGACCTACTCCTTTGCTTTCAAAATGACATAAATATCAGGAGAACAAAGAATACAAAGAAATCCAATGAATATATAATTGTTGTTAATAAGATATTTCATACTGATGTTTGTATTTAAGTTCACAAGCTTATAATCAGCAAACATGGCTTGATTTTTTCTTTGATTACATCAAAGTGGTAATGCACTATCCAAAATACCTGGTTGTAAATAGAAAGTTATGACTAGTGGCCCTTTATTTGATTCCAATCGTCTACAATTTCAAACTGCAATTTTGTTATATTATTGATTTCATTGCTTGAAGAAAATAATGAATATTTGAAATTGTTGATTGATAGGTATTTGAATAATTGATAGTGTTTCATTAATTTGTATTGTTTCAGGAATGTTGAAGCTCAGAGAGAGACAGAAAGAAAGAGGTAATCATGTCTTTTATGATATAAAGTTTTTGTTGAATTCTATAAATTGTTTGACCTTCAAAACTATTTTCATTGCAGATCTTACTATTCATGCTATTAGAATGGGAGCATGTCAACCAGATATTTTTGTTTGTTAAATCTTAATGATTTCAAACAAATACACCATATGCTCTTGAGGTCAGATTAGCTTGTATCAGACAGTTTATGATACACACAATCGCTAGTGCTTTTTGAACTACATAAGCCTATAAGTTCAAAATAGTAAACTATTCTTATATTGCTGTGAACAGTTGTTTGAAACTGACGTACATGGAATTGAGACAAAGTTGAGGCAAACTAAAAACACAATTTAAGAATTTAGATTATGGTTTGGCTTCTATTTTTGTATTGTTTTACGTGTCAAATATGTCAAACACCGCGCATGTGGCGTTCTACACGGCAAGAGTTTTCGTCTTTCAAACTTCAAATAAAGGTGATATCTGGTATCCACCAATAAGACATCAAACAACCCACAAACTGATTAGGCTCTTAACTCAAACTGGAACTTCAACTTCAACTCAATAGTATAAAGCGCTTCAACATGATGCAATGCTTTTAATTAGTTCATGAATCGATACTGTTATTTTAAACCTTATTTTTCATATTTAATACCGTTTTCTGTCATGAACATGTTTCAATTTGATATCTCATTTTAACTAATAGAACCTTAACCCTATCATAAGATTGCGTGAATATTGTATGAAATTTATAGCTTTGCAACATAACGCGAAGCAAATAATTTTATAGAAATCAATATTAAAAGGCCAATTTGCAACGAAACCTCGTTCCAATGATAGATGGTGAAAACTCAAGTAGAAATTGCTTCGTGTAAAGGCTTATTAAGCATTTCTTTTTACAATATTTAAGTGTGTTATTGGATATTAAACATGACATGCAAACATTAAGAAATATTAACAATGATAAGGTATTTACATTTCCATTTCATAAAAGGTAACTCGTTTTTTAGATTTTCTGGTGATTCATGCCAAAATAGAAGAATTAGCTCGTACACAAGATGAAGTCATTCCTAAAAATATACTTGGTAAGTTCATTTGAGCAAAATATTACAACTTGAATATAGCACATGTACAGACATCTTACTTGATATCAAGCAACACAGGTTATTGATTTTCACTTTCACGGCAAAACTGATGTCAACTTCGATATTGACGATTTTCACTTTCACCGTTCAAGAGTTGTTGTTCTTGAAAGATTAAAAAGATAGTGTATCCAGTTGTGACTGTGCTTTAACTCATTGATCGATAACCCAAAGCCTTCAAAGTTTTGATATGTTGTTACTTATGACAAAATAGAGGTCAAGTTGAATATTGATGATAGTCACGTTTACCGTTCAGTAGTTATGGTCCTTGAGATATTTAAAAAAGACAGGCCACAAAAAAAATGTGGTTTCCTGTCTCTCTGACAGTCTATTGTTTATTTTGAACCCAGTTTTCAAATTTGTCACAATATTCTCAAAAGGATCCAACATTAAACTTATTTTGATTTTAACAAAATGTATGTGCTTTGGGGTGCTTTGATATGCTGAATCTTCAAAAATTAATTTAGATAATTTATTTTTGGCCTAGTTTTCAAGCCAGTTTAAATTGGAGTCCAAAACTAAGCTTTGTTTGATTTCTACAAATTTTGTGGTACAAAGGGTCTACAATTATAGTTTATTGTATTTTTTTATTTCAGCAAAAAATTAATACATTTTAGTTCTTTGATATACTGAGTCTAACCATGATTTAAGATTTCGAATATCGTACCAAAAAGGTGAAAAATGTCCAATTTCAAAGTTCAAATACCAAATCAATTCTGTGTCAAATAGTTAATCACAATCCAAATCCACGTCTGTGTCAAGCTTACATGTTGTGTCCATACTTGTCCCAACTATTCTTGGTTTCTAAATCTCCGGTCGTATCAGGCTTTGTTATTCGTCACATTTTATAAGGTAAAGATTGCATCAGATATTTAAGCAAAAACAATGTTGCACTTGTCAAGAAAATTACATAACTTTTGCAAGGTGCAGAAATCTAATATCTGTTCTTGAATGATGTCATTATTAAAGCCATCTTTAAAAATCTCCCTTTTTCTAGAATTTCTGTTAAATCATCTACAACAAATGGAATATTTATTTTTACTTCCCACTGATTATTTGACCCAATTTTAACCCTCAGTGCTTACAAGCACTTTGATTTTTATATATATATTTATTTTTGCAGAACAGTTTGAACGACGTTTGAAGCAGTGGAAAGAAGAAGATAAAAAGTATGTTGGTACGGCGGCAGAGAAACAAGTGAGGAAATGTATTTTGACAGAAAGTTCTGTTACAATTGTTGGTAATTCCGGTACTGGAAAAAGTTTCCTTTCTCGTCATGTTGCTCTGACGATGATGGAACAAGGCTATATTATAATTCCATGTGATAATCCTGGAGATATTAGACAATGGTTTAAACATGGAAGGAAAACGGTATTTGTCTTTGATGACGTCTGTGGGCGGTATACCCTTAATCAACAGATTTTCAATGAGTGGACACAAAGGCTGGAACACATTCAATCTCTTCTTGAAGACAGATGTTGTAAAATCATGTCGACGTGTAGACTAGATATCCATAAAAACGAACAACTCAACAGTTTGTCGATTTTCAAAGCATGTACTATCGATTTAAGTTCAGAAGAATTTAGACTTAATACTGCTGAAAACGTTGCTCTTGCTGAAATGTACTTTAATGAAAATGCTGATAAAGTTACAGAGTTATCGGGAAAATACGATTTTTTCCCGCTTTTATGTAGTTTATTTCATAAACAGAAACTCAAGAAACATGTAAACATAGAAGATTTTTTCATCAATCCTTTTAGCGTTTTTGAAAATGAACTTGTGGAACTGTACCGAGTTGGAAAGGCCGGTAAGGTTTCTTATTGTAGTCTGATCCTGTGTGTGATCTTTAATAACACATTGACAGAAGAAAACTTCACCACAAAAGATGGGGAAATGGCAGCAGTCATAGATGATTTACTAGAAGAATGTGAACTGAAAAAAACTACACCTATAAAAAGTTTAAAGAAATCACTTGACACACTTGATGGTACGTATGTGGTCAAGGAAGACAGTACATATAAAATAATCCATGATAAATTGTTTGATATCCTGGCTAAGCACTTTGGGGAGAAGATGATACAGCTGTTCATTGAACATGGTAAAACTGCCTTCATTAGTGAGAGATTTCTATGGAATACAGCAGATTTGGACACAGACATAGAATTTGCCATCAGAATACCTGATAACAAAATTAACAGATATATAGAAAGACTACTGAGAGATTGGGGGAATGGTTTTGTAGACCTAGTATTCACAAACAGAAACATGGAATCATCTTCCTTTGCAGAAAGATTTATAGGTAATTTAAACAAACTTGATCATTCTAAGCAGGAAATACTTATTGCTACACAAGATATATACAGTGAAAAACAAGCACTTGGAGGAAGTTGTGTTGTTGGTTCTGTTGACTTGGTCAGGTGGTTGATTAGTAGAAAAAGTAACATTAATCATTGCTCGAATAAAAGTTACTCTTCATTATTTTTAGCAAGTTGGAAAGGACATGTTGATGTTGTTAAAGAACTGTTACAACATTCAGCAGAAGTAAATCTTTGTAAGGATGGTGGTGAATCACCTCTGTCTATAGCAAGTCAGGAAGGACATGTTGATGTTGTTAAAGAGTTACTACAACATTCAGCAGAAGTAAATAAGTTTAGTATTATTGGAACATCACCTCTGATGGTAGCTAGTGGGAAGGGACATGTTAATATTGTTAAAGAATTGTTACAACATTCAGCAGAGGTCAATCACTGTAGTAATGTAGGCCGATCATCTCTACGGTATGCATGTTGGGAAGGACATGTTGATGTTATCAAAGAACTGTTGCAACATTCAGCAGAAGTAAACTTATGTGAGAAAAACGGTTCATCACCTCTTTTTATAGCTTGTAGGAAAGGACACGTCGACGTTGTTAAAGAACTGTTACAACATTCACCAGAAGTAAATCTTTGTAATGATAGTGGTGTATCACCTCTGTATATAGCATGTTATGAAGGACATGTTGATGTTGTAAAAGAACTGTTGCAACATTCAGGAGAAGTAAATCTATGTGAGGATAACGGTTCATCACCTCTTTTTATAGCTTGTACGGAAGGACACATTAATGTTGTTAAAGAACTGTTACAACATTCAGCAGAAATAAATAAGTGCAATGCTATTGGTACATCACCTCTGTGTATAGCAAGTCAGGAAGGACATGTTGATGTTGTTAAAGAATTACTACAACATTCAGCAGAAGTAAATAAGTATAGTATAATTGGTACATCACCTCTGATGGTAGCAAGTGGGAAGGGACATCTTAATATTGTTAAAGAATTGTTACAACATTCAGCAGAGGTCAATCACTGTAGTAATGTAGGCCGATCATCTCTACGGTATGCATGTTGGGAAGGACATATTGATGTTATCAAAGAACTGTTACAACATTCAGCAGAAGTAAACTTATGTGAGAAAAACGGTTCATCACCTCTTTTTATAGCTTGTAGAAAAGGACACGTCGACGTTGTTAAAGAACTGTTACAACATTCACCAGAAGTAAATCTTTGTAATGATAGTGGTGAATCACCTCTGTATATAGCATGTTATGAAGGACATGTTGATGTTGTTAAAGAACTGTTGCAACATTCAGCAGAAGTAAATCTATGTGAGGATAACGGTTCATCACCTCTTTTTATAGCTTGTACGGAAGGACACATTAATGTTGTTAAAGAACTGTTACAACATTCAGCAGAAATAAATAAGTGCAATGCTATTGGTACATCACCTCTGTGTATAGCAAGTCAGGAAGGACATGTTGATGTTGTTAAAGAATTACTACAACATTCAGCAGAAGTAGATAAGTATAGTATAATTGGTACATCACCTCTGATGGTAGCAAGTGGGAAGGGACATCTTAATATTGTTAAAGAATTGTTACAACATTCAGCAGAGGTCAATCACTGTAGTAATGTAGGCCGATCATCTCTACGGTATGCATGTTGGGAAGGACATATTGATGTTATCAAAGAACTGTTACAACATTCAGCAGAAGTAAACTTATGTGAGAAAAACGGTTCATCACCTCTTTTTATAGCTTGTAGGAAAGGACACGTCGACGTTGTTAAAGAACTGTTACAACATTCACCAGAAGTAAATCTTTGTAATGATAGTGGTGAATCACCTCTGTATATAGCAATTCATGAAGGACATGTTGATGTTGTTAAAGAACTGTTGCAACATTCAGCAGAAGTAAATCTATGTGAGGATACGGTTCATCACCTCTTTTTATAGCTTGTATGGAAGGACACATTAATGTTGTTAAAGAACTGTTACAACATTCAGCAGAAGTAAATCTTTGTAAGGATAGTGGTGATTCACCTCTGTTTATAGCATGTCACAAAGGACATGTTGATGTTGTTAAAGAACTGTTGCAACATTCAGGAGAAGTAAATCTATGTGAGGATAACGGTTCATCACCTCTTTTTATAGCTTGTACGGAAGGACACATTAATGTTGTTAAAGAACTGTTCCAACATACAGCGGAAATAAATAAGTGCAATGCTATTGGTACATCACCGCTGTCTATAGCAAGTCAGGAAGAACATGTTGATGTTGTTAAAGAGTTACTACAACATTCAGCAGAAGTAAATAAGTTTAGTATTATTGGAACATCACCTCTGATGGTAGCAAGTGGGAAGGGACAAGTTAATATTGTTAAAGAACTGTTACAACATTCAGCAGAGGTAAACAAATGTAGTAATGTAGGCCGATTATCCCTATGGTATGCATGTTGGGAAGGACATGTTGATGTTATCAAAACACTGTTACAACATTCAGCAGAAGTAAACCTTATGTGAGAAAAACGGTCATCACCTCTTTTTATAGCTTGTACGAAAGGACATGTCGACGTTGTTAAAGAACTGTTACAACATTCACCAGAAGTAAATCTTTGTAAGGATAGTGGTGAAACACCTCTGTTTATAACATGTCATGAAGGACATGTTGATGTTGTTAAAGAACTGTTGCAACATTCAGCAGAAGTAAATCTATGTGAGGATTACGGTTCATCACCTCTTTATATAGCTTGTACAGAAGGACACATTAATGTTGTTAAAGAACTGTAACAACATTCAGCAGAAATAAATAAGTGCAATGCTATTGGTTCATCACCTCTGTCTATAGCAAGTCAGGAAGGACATGTTGATGTTGTTAAAAAATTACTACAACATTCAGCAGAAGTAAATAAGTGTAGTATTATTGGAACATCACCTCTGATGGTAAAAAGTGGGCAGGGACATGTTGAGATTGTTAAAAATTGTTACAACATTCAGCAGAGGTCAATCATTGTAGTAATATAGGCCTATCATCTCTACGGTATGCATGTTAGGAAGGACATGTTGATGTTGTTAAAGAACTATTACAACATTCAGAAGAGTAAAACTATGTGAGAAAAACGGTTCATCACCTCTTTATATAGCTTGTAAAAAGGACACATTAATGTTGTAAAATAACAGTTACAACATACAGCAGAAATAAATAAGTGCAATAATAATCTTACATCACCTCTGTCTATAGCAAGTCAGAGAGGACATGTTAATGTTGTTAACGAACTTTTACAACACACAGCAGAAGTAAATAAGTGTAGTATTATTGGAACATCACCTCTGATGGAAGCTAGTGGGAAGGGACATGTTAAGATTGTTAAAGAATTGTTACAACATTCAGCAGAGGTAAATCACTGTAGTTATGTATGCCGATCATCTCTACGGTATGCATGTTGGGAAGGACATGTTGATGTTATCAAAGAACTGTTACAACATTCAGCAGATTTAAACTGATGTGAGAAAAACGGTTCAACACCTTTTTTTATAGCTTGTACGAAAGGACACATTAATATTGTTAGAGAACATTCACCAGATGTCAATCTTTGTAAGGATAGTGGTGCATCACCTTTGTCTATAGCCAGTCAGGAAGGACACGTTGATGTTGTTAAAGAACTGTTACAAAATTCTGCTGAAGTCAACTAATGTAAGAAAAGTGGTGTATCATCTCTGTTTGTAGCAAGTATGAAGGGACACGTTTATATTGTTAAAGAACTTTTACAACATTCAGCAGATATAAATCGCTGTAATAATAGTGCTATTTCACCTTTATGGCAAGCAAGTATGGAAGGACAGGTTGGAGTTGTTAAAGAATTGTTACAGTATTCAGCAGAGGTAAATCTATGTAGGGATAATGGTATATCACCTCTTTCTATAGCAAGTCAGGAAGGACATCTTGATGTTGTTAAAGATCTGCTACTTCATTCAGCAGAAGTTAATCTATGTAATGACGATGGTGCTTCACCTCTATGGCAAGCAAGTTGGAAGGGACATGTTAATGTAGTTAAAGAATTGGTGCGACATTCAGCGGGTGTAAATCACTATAGTAATAATGGTACATCACCTCTGTATATAGCAAAGCATAATGGCCATGGTAATGTAGTTAACGAGCTGTTACAACATTTAGCTGATATCACCAAAAGTGACTCAAAAGGTAGAAACACACTTTCAAAAATACTGTCTAGAATATCAAAACAAAAGTAATTCCACTTAATTGAACTAGTCAAAATTAGTCTTTATTGGAAGTACTTATTAGTAATAACTAGTCGAACATAAAGCTAGTTGGTTATTTTTTAGTGGTTTGTAGTATTTTTAAGTTATCTGTTTTAGTTATCAATAATAACTTCAAGTAATACTTTTAGTAATTGCAAGTAATTTTGATTGGTAATTTAGAGTAAATATAAGTAAAGATTAAATATTATCAGTGATCACAAGTATTTTATAAGTTATCATTAGTAATAAATAGTCATATCACAAGTATTGCTAGGTAATACCCTTTGGCAAGTAATCTTGACTAGTTGTGTTTAATATTTACATGATTATACCTTTTTCACGTCGTTCAGTACAGGGTTTTCTTCTGATGAAATTATATTGCCTTCATTGGTCAATATAAACATGTATTTTTCTGATATCCATATATGGTCTCATTTGCTTTTAAGTTCAATATGAGCTTCTTTCCCAGCCACTCTTAAGTGTTACATTTTTATTAATGCCAAGTAGTACACAAACTTTGGCTGGAAGGATAAATACTGTCCTGGTGTTTATTTGCTAATTTCTGTCTTCCATTAATGCATGTCAAAATTTAAAACCTGCAATTCGATCTTAATCCAACTCAGCTTTGCTTTAATTTTCAAGTTCAAATTTGAATGTGCTGAATGAGTTCCTGCCGTTTAATCTCATCTGGCGTGAAAGGCCATGTGAGATTTTGCCACCATTTTGCCTCTTTTGTCTGCCCATCATCCGGTGACTGTTCTCCTCTGAAACCACTGATCCGATTTCAACTAACTTGGGCTGAATGATCCATAGGGTATCAAGTATAAAATTTGTGTTTTAGTGGTACACAATTAAAATTTTAAAATATATTGTAGTAGTTGTTAAATGATAGAATTCAGTTGAATTTTAGAGAATTAACTTTCAACTTTAAACAAATGCTTTGATTCATAAGATGCAGATCTCTTCCATTGGTCCAAATTGACTCTTATCATAAATTCCTGACTAAGGACATGAAATAACATTAAACAACAATTAATTTCATCTTTTCCCTCAGCGCTCTCAAGCTCTTTGATTGATATTTGATTTTTCGTTTATAAATACAAAATGCTAATCTTTCTGTGTTGGTGTTATTTTATAATGACCTGTAGTTATACATGTAGTAATACTTTTGATGTAATTTCATTATCGTAAATATTGTCTTTTGTTTTTGGGAACACATTTTTTAGATTTGAGATGGAATAAACTAATGAATGCAGTACACTGATCTAAAGTTGGTTATACCCTTGTACACATGTCTTTGGTGAACGGTTATCTTGCGGGCAATAATTCCACATCTACTCAATATTTAGATAGACAGACATTATACAACCATTTATTGCATATCAATTTTTTTTTGCTTTTTTAACTGCATATATACATTGGTGGTCGTTCCAAAATTATTTGTGTTGTTCCATGATTATAATTGTTGTTCCATGATTATAAATGTTGTTCCATCATTATAATTGTTGTTCTATGATTTTAGTTGTTCCATCATAATAATTGTTGTTTTATGATTATAGTTGTTCCATGATTTTAGTGTTGTTTCATGTTTATAAGTGTTTTTCCATGTTTATAAGTGTTGTTCCAAGATTTTGGTGTTGTTTCATGATTATCATTATTGTTTAATGTTATTATTGTTATTAAGCTTTGCGTTTATATATTTGTATTTGTAAGTCTTCCATGTTTATGTTATTTTGAATTGAGCTGTAAAAGAGGGACGAAAGACACCAAAGGGACAGTCAAACCCACAAATCCAAAACAAACTGACAACGCCATGGCCAAAAATGAAAAAGACAAACAGAAAAACAATAGTACATATGACACAACATAGAAAACTAAAGAATAAACAACACGAACCCCACCAAAAACTAGGGATGATCTCAGGTGCTCCGGAAGGGTAAGCAGATCCTGCTCCACATGTGGCACCCGTCGTGTTGCTTATGTGATTACAAATCCGGTAAATAGTCTAATTCGGTAGGTCACATTCATGAAAGGGAAGGGGATTGTAGTTACGACGTAAGGAACATATCCGATATCATTTGTGAAACGGTTATTCCATAACGGTCAACCAACTCGTGATGGCGTCCGTAAAATTTACGAAGGGATGATTTCAACTTCACCATTTGGAACTCTTGGTTTAATAGCTTCCTTGTGAGCAGTAACCCTCTATCAAGAAAATCATGATAGGAAATGCAAGCACGGGAATATCGTATCAAACGGGACTTGTGATGTCATTTTATTATTGTAGATATTGTATTATTTTGTTTTAAACACATATTTAGATTTTGAACGGAATCAACTAATGAAGGTAAATAATTGTTTATCAGTTCATGCAGTTGTTGCATAAGATCCTCAACATATAATGTTCTTGTTTCAAGCAAAACTATTTATATAAACATGATAAACATGATAAACAGCTATAATTATTTCATTTTGAATTGTTTTCAAGATCTTGATAACTTTTTTGTTCATGCACAACTGCACAATTGTATAGAGATATTTATAATACATATTTGGTTCTTTTAACATTTTAAGATTCTTCTATAATTGAAATATCGTTGAACACCGATCATAAAGTATGAAAATATATTTATTACGGAGTGTCAGCCATATGAATACTATAGAAGTAAACATTACATAAGGAAGGCATCCTTTGCATTATTCAATATAACTTTTAATGCGCACAAAAATTGTTTTTATGTTTATTTAACTGCATTGTTATAACAAAATGAATGAAATATATGATCTCACCTTCATTTCACTTTGTATATACTGACTTAATTAAGTAATGTTCGTGTTGTCGATTAACATAATGTTCTTCTTTCGTCTAACATCTAGTTTAGTTTTTAAGAAATAATACAAAGTTCTGAACATGCCTGAAATATTTGCCAATGGACGTTAAGCAACCAACAATCGTTCAATCAATGAATTATTACTAAACAAATATAAACTTGAAGAAATAATTTCAATGTGGTGTTCTGAGATCTTCTGATTGTTGTCTATTGAGGAAGATTTGATGATGACGTCTAGTTGAATGATAATTTAAACGTTCTTGTGTTTTGTCTCATTGATATATTTATTTTTTATGATAATAATGATGTGAAAGATGTGTTCTTTTTAAAGTGGTAGTATCTGCGGCATTTTCAATTTTTAAAGCTCTGAATATGCAGTAACTCCGTAAATATTATTCAAAATATATTTCCTGTTATATCCAGGACTGTAATTAATGTAGATAAGGATTTGCTCTCCTCTGTTTCAACATAACATGCATATTTTACGCTCCACCTAGGAGCATTATATTTTTCGGTCTGTGTGTTCGTTCATACGTATAATAGGTTCTCTTGAGATTCTTAATGTAGTTAAAAATGTATTATTATTTATGAAAAGTTAATTATTATGATTTCTTAAAATTTCAGGAGGTGAGCATCCTTTGCCTTGTTCGAAAATTAAATTTGTGTATGAATTTTCATTTGTATTTATTGCAATGTATAAATAACATATATGATATCACCTTGCTTTGTATATAAAGATGTTCATTTGTACATTAACATGAAAGAGATTATTTAAGTAGTGATTGTTTTGTTGATATTACATTATTTTATTCTTTTTGCACATAATATTTATTCTTGTGAAACATGTGTTATTTTTAAAGATGCAATATTTGCTAAAGGCGTAATTTTTTTAATTTATGAAAATGCAGTAACTTTGTAAATATAAATGATCTTCCTCATTTTAATACCAACTAGAGTTTTGACCCAAATGTCACGGTCCACTTAACATGAAAAATAATAGTGCGAGTGGGGTATCCGTGTACTATAAACACATTCTTGTTAAAAGCTGTTATAAATTGATTTTTCATGCATTTAATGTTGTCACAGTATTGTGAAGAAAAAAAAAGCCATTTTGTTAGATTTTCAAAAATGGTTTTTAAAACTATATGTTATAAAATATTTAAAAACAAGTAGGGGTTAGTGGTCAAAATACTTATTAGAACATATGAATAACATAACAGGATTCTGAATAATTTGCAAATAGTCAAAGGCCAGACTAGTGAAAATTATTATGATAAAAAAAAAATATCTTTTAGACCACAGGTGCAATATACTCAAAAGAATAGTTATGATAAATTTAATTCTACTTTAATATTCGAATTGACTTTATTTCATTGGCCAGTTTTTTACTGAATATTTTTTATATTAAGTAGAAGCATTTTACTTTATGAAGGATCGTTTGTAAATTGATAGGTGTTTGTATATAGAGTAAATGGTGTGACGAAGGGGTATATTCGTAATATAACTATTTGAATTTCCTCACAGTATTGTATTGTAATATGATAAATTCTATTGTTATACTAAATAGATTATCAATAATCAAACAAAAATGTTGTTTTCATGTGTTCCTGATGTAGCAATTACTAGACTGTGTGTTTATGGTCTGGCAGTGGCGGCAAACACTATTTGTTTAAAGATTCATATTTTAGAAATTAGAATACCTCGATGCTTCATATTTTGTATGCAGGTTCTATATGTTACGAAGTTTCCATTCGTTTTATGACTCTCGTCTTTGACCTAATTTTGATGGTTTAATGACTTCTAAAAAAAACAATAGTTTCGCTTGTGATGAATGTGGCAGAATGAAAGCCACATGTATTACAATCCGGCGGCGGATGCAATGGCGTCAACTGTTTCATTATATTTCAGAAGGTACAAGACCTGGATGCATCATACATTCTGTGGAGATACCTAGTTAAATATTTCACGAGTTTCATGGTTTTAACAAGTTACAAAAATACTTTTTTTTGTTAAGGAAAATACTCACTTACTATGAGTAATAAGTTAACTATCTTTGGTATATAGGGCTGACCTGACCTCGGCCTATCGATGGATCAGTGAACAAGGTTAAAATCACGTGGTCAAGTCTTTAACTAAAACACTATAATCAATAGGTCAACTGTATTTTGGTATATGGAATGACTGTTTGATGACAGGTTTCGTCTGACCTTGACCTCCATTTCATGGTTCTTGGACGATTTTAAGTTGTTTTTTTTTTGTGGTTTGTGTCTATTTTTAAGATAATTTAAGCAATGAGTCGGTTATGATTGATATATGGAATTACTGTTTGATGAATATGTCCTGGCAGGTTTCATCTGACTTTAACCTCATTTTTCTAATTCATTGAACATTTTTTTAGCTTTAGAGCAGATATTTATAGCAAATGGTCAATTATTTTGAGTGTATGCAACAATTGTGTGGCAAGCATGTCTGTTTGGTAGAGTTATTCATATCAAGTTGACCTCACGTCATCGTTTATTGATCAATGATATTTTTTTCGTAATTCTCCTTTTCTCAGATATTAGAAAGAGGTCAACTATATATCATGAATATGGTCTATTGAGTGATTGTAAGGTGTACAAGTTGTCTCGAAGGGTTCATATGACCGTAACCTAATTTTGATGGTTCATTGGTCAATATTCAGCTCATGTGGTATTTATAGTAAAAGCAACAGATTAACAACATGATTTCAATGATAAGTAAAACAGGCGAGACAAAGTAGCGTGTACAGTAATCACATTTAAAGTTACGTGATCAGGTCGGTTTATCAGCTGCTATAAACAGAAGGCCAACTTTAAGTGCTTTGTGGAATGATTGAGAGGTGTTTATATCATATTGGCAGGTTTCATCTGACTTAATAAATTTCCTGTTACAAAACTTTGAATTTTTCGAAAAACTAAGGATTTTCTTATCCCAGGCATAGATTACCTTAGCCGGGTTTGGCACAACTTTTTGGAATTTTGGATCCTCAATGCTCTTCAACTTTTTACTTGTTTGGCTTTATAAATATTTTGATATGAGCATCACTGATGAGTCTTATGTAGACGAAACGCGCGTCTGGCGTACTAAATTATAATCCTGGTACCTTTGATAACTATTTGATCTCATTTTATGGTTTATTGCTCGATGTTTGTTTTTTGTGTTTTGTTGAAAAATGACAAAAATACCAACAACAATGATAGTTCTAAACGGAAAGTCCCTTTCCAACTGGCAAAAGCTCAAACCATTCAATGAATAGGAAACTACTGTCATATTTCTGACTTGGTACAGGTATTTCCAAATGTGGAAAATGGGGGATAAAATATGGTTTTTTTTAACTAGCTAAACCTCTCCCTGTTATTGCAGCCGCTTAATATTCCATTATATTGACAACAATGTTGACACAATAAGTAAAAAAGTAGATATAGGGTTATAGCAGTCAATCCCGTGTTACATTCTGAATCACTATAAAAACAAAAAACTATGCCAACAAAGAAAAATAAAATGGCATACATACACACTATAAACAAAGTATATAGGCAAAAGTAAAAGATAAGAATACAAAAGTTTAACATAGCACAATAACACAATGGCTGTATAAATAAGGCCATGGCATCAGGATTTTTCCAAAAATGAACTAAACAGTAAATGTTTTATTTTGTCAATTTTAAACGAAATGTTTATCAACACGGTCTTGTTACCCTCCGATGAACTTTTTAAGAAAAAGAACGAGACGTTTTTTGACATAAACCTCTTTTTTTCTTTCTGCTCAGACACTTGACGTTAAATAAAGACTGAGTAGAAGCTTTAAGCTCTTCAATAGCTATTGAGTTCGGAAATGTATATCCAACATGCAGGCAAAATTGGTAAATTGCTACTAAAAGAAGGGGGCTGATTTATAGTTTCTAAATTCAAAGGGGGACGAAAGATTCCAAAGGGACAGTCAAACCCAGAAATCTAAAACAAACTGACAACGCCATGGCTAAAAATGAAAAAGACAAACAAACAACAGCACACACGACACAACATAGAAAACTAAAGAATAAACAACAAGAACCCCACCGAAAAACTAGGGGTGATCTCAGGTGCTCTGGAAGGGTAAGCAGATCCTGCTCCACATGCGGCACCCGTCGTGTTGCTTATGTGATAACAAATCCGGTAAATAGTCTAATTCGGTAGGTCACATTCAGGAAAGGGAAGGGGATTGTAGTATCGTCCCGTTTGTCATAGATTCTGGTACTGAAACGACCACTTCTGTCAAATTCGAGGTATCATTATATAATAGGGTCGGAGGAAGCCTTGTCCTGTATTTATTTTTATTTTTTAAATTTTGGTTGATATATTGATAAAACCTATTCAAAAAAGTTTGGATTGTTAATTGAAAGAACACACTAGTGATCAATATATCTGAACGTGAAATTAAATGATTTGGCTTCCTTTTATCCATACACAGAAATGAGGGAAAATACTGATATATGGGGTCAGCTCATCTAAACGAAAACGAACAGAGGAGCTCGTTGAACATCTTTTGCCGGATTCATTAGATGACAATTCAAGTCATTTCCAACTGGCTTAATCCACTGTCTTAGATTAGGTAGAGTGTTGCCTGACACACATGTTTAACCCCACTACATTATATACAGGTATCAAACCACACACTGTCATGTTTAGATTAGTTTCATAGTTTGTTGTAGTATAAATTAGGTCAATTTGTGTGTGGGAGTGTATGTTTTCTTTATTAGCTCAAGTGCATTCATCCCATACGGTATAAGTATTGCTCATCGTTGAATGTCATACGGTAAAATAGAAAAGAAGATGTGGTGTGATTGCCAATGAGACAATTCTTTACAAGAGACCAAAATGACACAGAAATAATTAATAAAAATATTTTGAAAATAACAACAGAACATTAAAAAAACACTGAAGAAACCTTTTCTATTGTTACTCAAGATAACTTTTCCGATTGTAACTCAAAATAAATATTTTGATTGTTACTTTCGATAACCCTTTTGATTGTTACTTAAGATAACCCATTGGATTGTTGCTCAAGGTTAACCTTCCGATTATTTAAAAAAAAAACATAATTCTTCCGGGTTTGTATATGCTGAAATCGGTAACAAACATTAATTCTGGGAATGTAAGAACAGGATTAAGACGGAAGTAGCTAATTATATGAAAAGAGTATAATATTGTATACTTATTGACTGAGTATGAGTGGCATGCATCACAGGGACTCGGTTAACAGATTAAAATTTTGTAAATCAATGTTTTTAATTTATTTTTTATCATTTCCCGTCTATTTGCATTACTTTATTAACGTATTTAACGTTACCATCACTATTTCTTTGTTTTCTGGCAATGTACAGTTTACTATCCATATCCGTATACTGAAAAATCCTAGGATTTTTCAGTATACGGATATGGATAGTAGATTTTTCAGTATACGGATATGGATAGTAGATTTTTCAGTATACGGATATGGACAGTAGATTTTTCAGTTTACGGATATGGATAGTAGATTTTTCAGTATACGGATATGGATGGTAAACATGTAAACTGCACTGCCAGAAAGCTAAGAAATAGTGATGGCACGTTAAATACGTTAATAAAGTAATGCAAATAGACGGGAAATAATAAAAAATAAATTAAAAACATTGATTTACAAAATTTAATCTGCTAACCGAGTAGGACAACCGGATGTGCCTTTTGGGCCAAAATGTGATTCGGCGGCGCTTTGTAGTCCTACGCCGAAAATCGGACTTTTTTGCGTCGGCCGACGTCAGCTGAAAAATGGCGCGCTTTTGTAAAAAAAATTCATATGTTTACAGCAAAGTAGCGGCGGTAAATGCTGTTGATTGTAAGCACATTTATAAGAGAAAAATATATGAGTTTACTTATTATTTTCATGTTTGAACAAAAAAATAAAAGAAAATCTTATTTTTTCACATCTGAACATAGAATTTCGGATTTCGATTTTCTGCACTGTTGAATCAAATAGCGATATTAAAAAGGGGGTACAAAAAAAAAGCATATCCTTCAATTACCCTCAAATTTTTACAGTGTAATTTCGCTAGGTTTTCACATCAAAATCCGTAAAAAAAAAAAGGGTGTCCAAAGTAGGGCAAAAAATGGTACCCATTTTAAAGTAGGGGTCTCATTTTTTTTTAAGGTTTTTCCTTGCATGGCCGGTAGAATTAGAAATTGGAAAAGATTCTGTTATTAAAGTAAATATTCATTCCACTAACAAGAATAGCTGAATCCTTATATATATAACCCCTATAAAAATATCAATATGTGTCAATTAATTGTAAAATTATAGATTTTTTTTTCGAAATTGAAGAAGGCGCCATTTTCGCCTATTTCTCTATTACGTCTATTGGTCTGCTATAATTATTAGATGATTCTAAAAAATCTCCGCCTCGATTTTTTTTATACTTTCATTTGATGATCTTTGGTACATAATGCAGATGTTATGAAAAAATTAGGCACTTCTATCGAGTAGAAATGGAGAACGGTCATCTTTATTTTGTATGTCCCCACTATGGGGGCGTGGTCCTCCTTTCACTTGTTTCTGAAGTACACGATAGCTATTCATCTCTCGAAATTAATTATCAACTAAATATCATTGAAACAAAATGAATACATTTTAAGACATCAAAAATTTTTTAAGTGCTACGGATTTTTTAAACAGAATATGCCGGAATCGACCCCATCCGATGTTGTGTCAATACATAGATCAACGTTGTCAATTTCCGGCGCCGAAAATGTCAACGTAAAATGTCATTAAAAGTTGGAATCTTTTCTTCTTTGTATAAATTTTGTTTATCTTAATGTCAAGAAAGTCATGCAATATGTTGAATCCATATCAACGTTATACCAAAACAGGCTTTACTTGGTAAACTAACAGTTAAGGCCTACATCATCATCATGCGATTGACTTGGTGACATCTAGTCCAAATAATTATGACGTCTGGCAAGGCTATTTTAATTTTTTTTCTTCTGGGACGCCTTCCTACGACTATGCATAGGGGGAGGGGGGGGGCGACCATTTGCTTTTCTAGGTATGACTAGGTGGTGGGAATTCGAAGAGATCTTGGTGTGTTTGTACTAGTACTTGTCTGTCCTAGGTGCTTTACCTTTATATCCATTCAACGGTACCTGTTCATATTTTTTTTGTTATTTTGTTTAATGTAAATTATTTGAATGAAGTATGTAAAAGTTTGTTGCCAACTGTTTTAATAAACCGCATAAACCATAACATTGGAGATCTATAGTAGGATATTTTTCTGAATTGACTATTTATTAATTTGCATCCATTGCATCATATGCTTTTATTTCTAAATATATTTCAATTATGCATACAGACGCAGAATATTCCTTTTCAGGTCGTCTTGTGTCATGTTATTTAGGGAACTTTTGTATATATAGCTTACTATACATTATTGGTTCTGCTAAAATAAATGTTGAAGCCTGTCAGAGATATATATTTAGTCATTTGGTATCTGGTGAAGAGTTGTCTCATTGGCAACCATACCCCAACTTCTTATTTTCATAATAGAATTATAATCAAGCCTCAAGCAGGCAAACTGAAAGGGAACTATAGTACCTTTAATAAATAACTTCTTACAAAAAACTGTTCCACTTAAAAAAAATCAATAAAATATTTCAAATGATACAATGTAGCTAGCCATATGGAATATGTTTTGTATGTTGTGCATCTCTTTTCTTCTTTCAGTCACAGGGGCTATTTTGTATGGTTGGTTGTATCATACATTTGTAACTGGTGATAGGATATACATGTAGTAATGCAGTGTTGAATACTGATTCCCCTCTCCCTAAATTGATAGGGATAAAATAATTAAATTCTTTCAACTGTATGTTAAGCAACCAATAATCGCCCAATCAATGCAATAATACTAGACAAATATAAACTTGAAGATTTAATGTCTTTATTAACAAAATTCAATGTGGTGTACTGACTGTTGTCTATTGAGGAAAATATTATGTTGATGTTTAATGAATGTTGGTTTTTAGCGTCCTTGAGTTCTTGTCTCACTGATGTATAATTTCCATTATTACGACTACATATTCAACAAATATCCAGTGTATAAAAATCATATATATTTGTATTGCAAATGTTTAATGATAATGTTATGAAACATGTGTTCTTTAAATCTGTTGTCAATTTTTAATGTAACTTTGTAAATGCATCTTTTGCCTTGTTCAAAATTACATTTGTTTATGAATGTTCATTTGTATTTATTTCAATGTATAAATTATATATATGATACCACCTTGTTTGTATATAAAGATGATCATTTGTACATTTAATATAAAAGAGATCATTTATACAAGTAGTGATTATTTTGTTGATTTAATATTATTTTGTTCTTTTTTGCACGTAACATTTAATAATGTGAAACATGTGTTTTTTTAAAGACAGTTTTTAAGAAATGTAATTTTTTAAAGTTGTGAAATTGCAGTAACTTTTTAAATATTAATGATCTTCCTCATTTTAATGCCAATTAGAGTTTTGACCAAAATTTCACGATGAACTAAACATAAAATATAGTGCGAATGGGGTATCGGTGTACAATAAACACATTATTGTTAAAAGCTGTTATAAATTGATTTTTCATGCATTTAATGTTGTCACAGTATTCTCTAAAAAAATTTTTAAAAAAAGCCATTTTGTTAGATTTTGCATAAATGTTTTTTTAAAACTATATGTTATAAAATATTTAAAAACAAGTAGGGATTATCGGACAAAATGTTTATTAGAACATATGAATAACATTACAGGATTCTGAATAATTTGCAAATAGTCAAAGGCCAGACTAGTGAAAATTATTATGATAAAAAAAAAATTATCTTTTAGACCACAGGTGCAATATATATAAAGAATAGTTATGATAAATTTAATTCTACTTTAGTATTCGAATTGACTTTATTTCATTGGCCAGTTTTTTTCTGAATATTTTTAATATTAAGTAGAAGCATTTTACTTTATGAAGGATCGTTTGTAAATTGATAGGTGTTTGTATATAGAGTAAATGGTGTGCAGAAGGGGTATATTCGTAATATAACTATTTGAATTTCCTCACAGTATTGTATTGTAATATGATAAATTCTATTGTTATACTAAATAAATTATCAATAATCAAACAAAAATGTTGTTTTCATGTGTTCCTGATGTAGCAACAACTAGACTGTGTGTTTATGGTCTGGCAGTGGCGGCAAACACTATTTGTTTAAAGATTCATATTTTAGAAATTAGAATACCTCGATGCTTCATATTTTGTATGCAGGTTCTATATGTTACGAAGTTTCCATTCGTTTTATGACTCTCGTCTTTGACCTAATTTTGATGGTTTATTGACTTTATTCTAAAAAATAGTTTCGCTTGTGATGAAAGTGGCAGAATGAAAGCCATATGTAATACAATCCGGCGGCGGATGCAATGGCGTCAACTATTTCTTTATATTTCAGAAGTTGCAAGACCTGGATGCATCCATCATACATTCTGTGGAGATACCTAGTTAAATATTTAACGAGTTCAGGGGCGTAGCTAGAAAGAAACGATCTGCAAGCAACTACCGCCGAGCGAAGCGAGGCGAAAAAATTTTGGGAAACTTTTATGCAAACATTTTATTTGTTTTCGGTTTTCGGTCATTGAACGGTTAAAAGAGGAGCTACATGTTGTGATGTACATAGGATTTATAAACCATTCATGAATGCAAAATTATTTAGAAATCTTGACTTCTGAATAGAGTAAAGCATGATTAATTGAATATTTAAGCAACACATTTTTGTGATACAGAATTTACTCAAAATTGTCCAAAATCTGCTCTTCGGGAACGTCTCTATTACTTTGTCAATATTCACACTGAAATCCCGATGAATTTAATGCAGTAATGCTAGCGATAATAACCTAGCTGTAGTTGTTCATGGTTAATCATACATATGTTTTCAACAGATGTAGTACACTGAACGATCTCTCCGCGGTAGCACTCGTGTTCGCCATCGAGCGACCTCCCGATTGCATTTGACAAATTATATGCCAGGCCAGTTTCGTACGTCTCAAACAATGCAGAGATTCGTTCGTTTGTTGCATTACCGACAACACAAGGAAGCAGATAATGCGCATAGAAGCGATTTCCTGATGATATCAGACGCGACTCCAGTTCCATTATCATGTGGTCTATGAACGCAAAATATAATGAGACTTTCCAATACTGTTTTAGCGAGTTTTCTGGGGGGTTTGGCTCTGGTAGTCTGTCGAACACTTTGCCCTGGCATATTTTCAACGATATCGAAGGGTAATGATAAATATAATGTCAATTGGTACATCGCAGTCCAAACAGTGAAACCGTACTCTGTAAAATGTGCCCCGAAACTACTAGAGTATAACAAATTCAAATCTTGTAATAGATGCAAGTTACTGTTTGTCTTTTCATCTCCAATAAAACTTTAATTTTGAAACCAAATGCCGCTATTAAATGACATTACATCATTTAAAAAAGCGATTACATATATGTGTTTCCTTCAAACATTTAATTTATAAATTTTATTTTGTCATTTTTTTTTTGCATGCCGAATTGATGTGCACGCAACTGCGTGTTGGCGTATAGGGAGCTACGCGCCTGCGAGTTTCATGGTTTTAACTAGCTACAAAAATACTTTTTTTTTTTGTTAAGGAAAATACTCACTTACTATGAGTAATAAGTTAACTATATTTGGTATATAGGGCTGACATGACCTCGGCCTATCGATGGATCAGTGAACAAGGTTAAAATCACGTGGTCAAGTCTTTAACTAAGACACTATAATCAATAGGTCAACTGTTTTTTGGTATATGGAATGACTGTTTGATGACAGGTTTCATCTGACCTTGACCTCCATTTCATGGTTCTTGGACGATTTTAAGTTTTTTTTGTGGTTTGTGTCTATTTTTCAGATAATTTAAGCAATAAGTCGGTTATGATTGATATATGGAATTAATGTTTGATGAATATGTCATGGCAGGTTTCATCTGACTTTAACCTCATTTTTATGATTCACTGAACAATTTTTTAGCTTTAGAGCAGATATGTATAGCAAATGATCAATTATATTGAGTGTATGCAACAATTGTGTGGTAAGCATGTCTGTTTGGTAGAGTTATTCATATCAAGTTGTCATTGTTTATTGATCAATGATATTTTTTTCGTAATTCTCCTTTTCTCAGATATTAGAAATAGGTCAACTATATATCATGAATATGGTCTATTGAGTGATTGTAAGGTGTACAAGTTGTCTCGAAGGGTTCATATAACCTTAACCTAATTTTGATGGTCCATTGGTCAATATTCAGCTCATGTGGTATTTATAGTAAAAGCATCAGACTAACAACATGATTTCAATGATAAGTAAAACAGGCGAGACAAAGTAGCGTGTACAGTAATCACATTTAATGTTACGTGATCAGGTCGGTTTTTCAGATACTATAAACAGAAGGCCAACTTTAAGTGCTTTGTGGAATAATTGAGAGGTGTTTATATCATATTGGCAGGTTTCATCTGACTTTGATCTCATTAATATGGTTTATTGCTCGATGTTTAGTTTTTGTGTTTTGTTGAAAAATGACAAAAATACCAACAACAAGGATAGTTCTAAACGGAAAGTCCCTTTCCAACTGGCAAAAGCTCAAACCATTCAATGAATAGGAAACTACTGTCATATTTCTGACTTGGTACAGGTATTTCCATATGTTGAAAATGGGGGATAAAATATGTTTTTTTTTAACTAGCTAAACCTCTCCCTTTTATGGCAGCCGCTTAATATTCCATTATATTGACAACAATGTTTGAGTAAAACAAACAGACACAATAGGTAAAAAAGTAGATATAGGGTTATAGCAGTCAATCCCGTGTTACATTCTGAATCACTATAAAAACAAAAAACTATGCCAAAAAAGAAAAACAAAATGGCATACATACACACTATAAACAAAGCATATAGGCAAAAGTAAAAGATAAGAAAAAAAAGATTAACATAGCACAATAACACAATGGCTGTATAAATAAGGCCATGGCATAAGGATTTTTCCAAAAATGAATTAAACAGTAAATGTTTTATTTTGTCAATTTTAAACGAAATGTTTATCAACACGGTCTTGTTAGATTCTTGTAATGAAATGACCGCTTTTGTCAAATTCGAGGTATCATTCTATAATTGGGGCGGAGGAAGCCTTGTCCAGTATTATTTTTTTTTAAATTTTGGTTGATATATTGATAATGTTTGGATTGTTAATTGAAAGAACACACTAGTGATCAATATATCTGAACGTGAAATTAAATGATCTGGCGTCCTTTTATCCATACACAGAAGTGAGGGAAGATACAGATATATGGGGTCAGCTCGCCTAAACGAAAACGACCAGAGGAGCTCGTTGAACATCGTTTGCCGTATTCATTAGATGACAATTCAAGTCATTTCCAATTGGCTTACTCCACTGTCTTAGGTAAGGTAGAGGGTTGCCTGACACACATGTTTAACCCCACTACATTATATACAGGTATCAAACCACACCTTTAGATTAGTTGCATAGTTTGTTGTAGTATAAATTAGGCCAATTTGTGAGTGGGAGTGTGTGGGGTTTTTTATTAGCTCAAGTTTATTCATCCCATACGGTATAAGTGTTGCTCATCGTTGAATGTCATACGGTAAAATAGAAAAGATGATGTGGTGTGATTGTCAATGATATAATTCTTTACAAGAGACCAAAATGACACAGAAATAATTAATAATATATTTTGAAAATAACAACAGAACATTAAAAAAACACTGAAGAAACCTTTTCTATTTTTACTCAAGATAACTTTTCCGATTGTAACTCAAAATAAATATTTTGATTGTTACTTTCGATAACCCTTTTGATTGTTAATTAAGATAACCCATTCGATTGTTGCTCAAGGTTAACCTTCCGATTATTTAAAAAAAAAAAACATAATTCTTCCGGGTTTGTATATGATGAAATCGGTAACAAACATTAATTCTGGGAATGTAAGCACAGGATTAAGAAGGAAGTAGATAATTATATATGAATAGAGTATAATATTGTATGCTTATTGACTTGAGTATGAGTGGCATGCATAGTAAGTTTATTGTCCCTAAGGTGCAACTATTGCCATGAGGCTTAACCGAGGGCAATAGTTTTATCTGAGGGGACAATAAACCTACTTTTCCACGAATATCAGATAAGTGTTTTATTTTAGATCATTTTATCGAAAAAGACAATATCAAATAAATGACACGAATAAATCAACTTGGCTATCGTATTGCGTTGACTTACAAGCTAATGCTACGTCCTGCACTGACATCAACCCTAAATATATAATAACGCGACGTTGTTACTCCCATGGCAATTTCAAAATCATCCAATCAAGTATGCATTTGAAATTTCGCGAAATATAATGACACTTGATGGAGTAAAGGAAAACAGTTCCGGAACGGAAACGATCACTGTCCGGAGTTTGATGGAGTAAAGGAAAACAGTTCCGGAACGGAAACGATCACTGTCCGGAGTTTGCTTGACTACTTATGTTCATCTGCCACATTATTTCCCACATCAAGGAACAGTGATAATTATACTGTTGAATGTGATCACGGTTATTCATGTAGTCAATGGCGAATCCAGCATTTTTCATAAGGAGGGCCCGCTGACGGGGTGCTCCAGTCATGCTTCAGTGATTCCCTATATAATCAACATTTTTTTCCCCAAGAAAAGGGGGACCCTCGCCCCTCTGGATCATATGGTAGCCCATACTAATTCAAAACTTAACAAAAGTTTAAAACATAAAAAATTATTAAAATAATTCACAATCTTCTAATTCTGTACTTTCTTCAAATGGCAAACTCTCAACAAATCTTTTCATTGATTATGTCACACCTTATACAGTCCCAGGAGATGGAAACTGTTTAGTTTCCTCTCTTTAAGTTTAATCATAAAAAGAGACTTGAGTCTGAGTAGTACATTTAGAACTGACTACTGTATATATTGTATGCTCCCATATTGTCCAAAATTGGATTCTTTTTGTGAAGATGGAGTTATTATGATAACCCATGAGAATACCATGACTTTGATAGGTATATACAGGTCATGTTACTTGGAAGTATGTGGGCTACATCCTTTAAAATTCAAGCTGCAGCAGTCGTCTGCATATTTTATGCATCAGTTTAAACCTGATCAAAACATTTTCACTCTACCAAGTACTTTATCACTATATCACTATCAGGTTCACATTTCAACCTATTTAGCAATACACACTTATGGTTATATAACATCACAGTACCAAAATTGTACTCAGTAACCAACTTGCACCTATTCAGCAAAAAAAAAAAAAACTGCAAAAATCTTGCAAGTTTTCTTTCACCTTGTGAAGTTATCTTATCATCTTTTTAAAATGAGCAAATTAAATTTGTTACCAGCATCCTTTTCTTCAAAAAATAATAGTTAAAGCATGGAATAATGTCAAATTGTTCGGAATATTTGAAGAAATAAAACAAAATCTCTGTTTTAAGGATTTGAAATTAACCATACATGTAATGATGTATGGAATTTGGGTACTGACCTCATTACAGTGTCATCATGGATTATTTGGGTGTAATTTCAAACCCATTTTTCAATGACTCTACATGGACTCAAAATTAAATTGGTGTAACATATTGTAGACAAGGATAGTCTACAAAACAAGCACAGAATAAACTTTTGTCTGGTACATAAAAAAGTTGGTAAAAAAAAATGACAATTTAGGTGCAATTTGGGTATTCTCATGTTAGCAACTTCACAACAGAACTTCAAATTTATTTTCAAGACCAAAAAAAAAAAAAGTACAAACCTAAAGGCAATAAAATGCTTTGCCACGCCTGATACGACCACAGATGTATATTTAGCATATAAAAAACATTTTTTTTTATGTCAGTTGAAATCAAACATATTCTAATTTTGGATGCTTTAAACTTCAATATGAGCTAATTTGAACCCACATATTTCTATTCAGCAGAAGTCTCTAACTACATATCTCCTTAATTTCATATGATAGCAAGTCCTACAAAAATATTGAAAATGTGTACATTTAATTCTTTTCTAGCTTCTCTTATGTGAAAGCAGTACCTTTTTGGTCACTATTTATGTGTTGCGTTTAAATAGGAATTGTAACACTTTATGGTGACTGAACAGGTTAAACAAATACTTGTAAAGAAACCGAAAAAGAAGACAACTTGAAACAGCACCAGCCATGCCAGTATGTATGAATAAAAACTCAGATCAGAATAGCATGGACAATATGTTAGTTCTATGTCCTTGTGAATATATTGTGAGGAGAGTTATCAATAATTCTGCAGATAATGCAATTTTTTTTTTTAATGAATATTATTCATGCATTTGGTTTATTTTGTTTCGAAAATCATCAAACTCTCTCAGGCCGGAGACTTCTTCTTTCTTGGTTGTATTTCTCAAGTGTTTTGTACATTTTCTGTTAAAATTTTCACACACTCAGTGAAACATTTAAACAGGCTAAACTAAAAATTATTTACTGAAAGTTTCAAACAATGAAAAGTGTTTCATATACCAAATAACTCGTGTGTTTCTGTGAGAAAAAAAATCAATTTTTGGAATTAAAGGGAAAGAAGATCCTTTTGCAACGCACTGGAGCATGTCAATTGTGAATATATATATATATATATACTTACCAAATATATTTTCTTTATCATGATACTCACATCAACATTATAAAGAAGTACATATCATAGGAAAAATGCACAAATTACAGATAAAATATTTAAAACACCCTATTTTGAGTGCATCTCCTGCTAAATCAGTATTTGTTGTATCTATATATACTAGATGAGTATAACCAATGTAAATAAGGTAATTTTTGGAAGAAAAACCCAAAATTTTGAAAAAAAATAAAACACCCCCAATTATGTTGTACCATAACCCAAAATCAATTCTAATCTTCCTTTTGTGTATTGAACCTTCTAGTAAAATTTCATAGAGACCCATTCACTTATACTCAAGTTATTGTCTGGAAACCAAATGTGTCTTCTTGAAAACAACTATGACATGATTAAGCATTACTCGAAAGCAAATTTTTGACATGCTTGTATTTCCCATTTCCATTCTCAATTTTATTTTGCTGTCATATAAAAACTTGAAAAGTAAGCTACATCATGTACATGTAACAAAAAAAATATATGCAAGAAATGACGTAAAACTGACTCTGAATTAGTACATGAAATTGATGTAGAACTTACAAACTGAAGATGATCAGAAATAATGTTTTTTTTATTCCAGTCAGATTTTTTCTACCGAAGCCCTTCAGCGCTATCAATTAAAATTATTTAGTCAAAATTTAACACTAGTATTAAGGTTCATCATAACAAATTGGCAAATACGGCCTTATTATCATCTAACAAAACTACTGTGTACAGACCTACATGTGCGGTTTGGGAAGTTTTTATGTTTTTAGATATATAAAAGTTAAATTTATTTTGCATATCTGAAAGATAAAATCATTTTTGGTGTAGATATCTGGATTCAAAATATTTTTTTTGTCCTATGCTTGAACAGATTTTTTATTCATCAATTTGAGAATCAGAATATTTTTTTCAGGAAAAATACCATAACCCCTCATGCCTTTTCAAGTTCAATGTTCGTTCCCTAAACATTTTCCATCTGAACTTATTATTTTCCTTTAGACATAAACAATATGTTCATGTACCCTAGGACATTCGTTCTGAACATGCATCAAATATTTGCCACTGGACGTTAAACAACCAACAACCAATCAATATATAGGACATTGTCTTAGTATAAAGCTGGCATTTAAGGTAGCGCTTTCCTCATATTACAAAAAAACAAAATCAGAGTTATAAAAAAGAATACATTAAAATGAAGTAATTAGACATGAACCAATGTTATTTAATCATATAATTTAATTATAACATAACCCAAGGAGATCGCGCGAGGTTTAACTAATGTTGCGAATCTTTAATAGTTATCCCATAAGGACGCGGTGTATCAGTGTAAGATCATCCCGATGGCCGAAGGCCAGAGGGTGATCTTACACTGACACACCAAGTCCGAATGGGATAACTATTTTACATCCCAGCTGTTTTAGATTAGACGAAAAACCATTTGTAATTTATAAAATCTAGTTAAGAACGCCACACAACCATTATTATATACTTTATATATTACTATATGATGTATACCCTTTACGACCCCCTAACACGATGAGTAGATATCAAACAATGTCAACTCGCCCCACTGGCCAATCGGTCCACACTATATCGCCACTTTATGAAAAAATCGCCCCACTCTTGTAACCGTCTCGCCCAACTTTAAAAAAATGTAAAATCAAATTGAACAATCAGTCTGACAACTCATTTATTTAACGAAAAGGGTTTAAACCCCACTGAGTAAAGGTCTGCCAACTCGCCCCAGTTATAAAAATATCTTGCTTCCTTTAAGTATGTTAAATTTCAGATAGTTCGTATCCAGTCGTCCTGGTGAAGTGGTGTGTGTCGTGGCTTGATATGCTAAAGGTCTTGAGTTCGAATCCCAGCATTTACACTGGATTTTTTCTACGTGAATTTTGATAGATAATCTTCTCCGTATAATTAATTATAAGTTTTATACTGGATTTGACATTCCCGTCAAAATGTTACAGAACAAAGGAAAGCATGCATAACAAAGAAACATAAACTGGGGTGATCTGGTAGAGGTGATCCGGCTCAGATCACGGACGGACGGACGCCCGGTATTTATATGTCCCCCTCAACCGCGTTGCGCGGGGGACAATAATGGCAAATATTTGAAAAATAGAACTGTATGTCAAAATGGTCAAACAGTATGAGCAGTATCCGAGGGAAAAATCAATGGTTAAAATTAAACTGTTTTTACAAAACTATACAAATGGTTAATTGCAAAAAGTGGGAATATTTGTATGTATATTTCGTGAAGGATCTGGTACGGACTTATTATGATCGGAAAGGAACGCGAAAGATCTGTTGCTGCTTGTTCGTTATTGAGAAAATACACGTAGACGATCAAACAACATTTTAAACACATGATAACTAATATTTGTAATTGTAATAGCAAATTTACCCAAACACTAATAACAGATGTATTGTCGGAAAAATGAGCTGTTCGAATGATGGGCTGTCGGAGTAATGGGATTTTGGAGAAATGGGCTTTCGGAATAATGGAATGTTGGAATAATGGGCTGTCGGACTAACGGGATGTCCTCTCGCATGCAGTCAACGTTGTATTCTATATATTTGGAAACAAAATTTGATATTGAAGCGCTTCATCATTGATTTCAGCCAATCAAAATTTCGAGTTTTGATGACACATATATGTTTTGTAATTATAACATGTATAACATGTATAACGAATTAAATATTTGATTTGAACAACATTTTATAACTTATGTCGTTTAGAACACAGTCATATATTAAATGGTCCCAATAGAAGGGAATCGAGTCTTGCACACTGAGATAATACCGATTATCACATATTTTGTACTGATATGTACGTTTTTGCATGGCCAATAATAGCCGGAAGTCAAGGTTGGTTATCAGCCCTCGGGGCCGATATCGATATCAGCCCTCGAAATCCATATCAAGCCCCCGAGTTTAACTTCCGGTAAACTGTCAATCAAAGACTATTTGTAAACAAGTTGAACACAATGAAAAGAAATTTAGAAAGTTACGAATCTGCTGTAGAAGAAAAAAGTAGAAATCAACAGTGAAAATCACAAAAGTTCCCGTAAAATTTTGACGTCATAAAGAATTTATAAAATATATGACGCCACACTCTTCTTAAGCATTTTTAACATTTGTAATGTAACATTTTAAAGTCGTTTAATATTTGCAATTCTTAGAATTAATATATTTATTGTTAATCATTTCTGAAACTTTTCACAAAACGTTGTTTACCTACTGTGATACGAACTTTTTTAAACTCACAGTGATACATTTTTTATTTTATTTTCGTTAAATATCTTTTTGATTTTTGATGAAATATCAAACATAATTTGGTGTAAGCTATTTGTTTTCTCTTGCTTAAAAATATGTGATAAATAGATTATTACATGTCATTTTTCATATGGTCCCTGGTATCAGCCCACGACCCATATCAAGCCCTCGGGCTAAAGCCCTCTGGCTTGATATGGGAGTCTAGGGCTGATACCAGGGCAATATGAAAAATGCCATGTAATAATCTATAAAGCATATATGTCACACATTAAAGAAAAAAATCAAGCCATTTCTCGGAAATGCAATTGCATAACCGCGCTGAAGTACGTCCATTATTCATAGTTCATTAGTCAAAATTCAATAATGAATAATGAATAATGAAATAGTTCACTATTCAATGTTTAAAAAATGAATAATGAATAATGAAAAAGTTTATTTTTCATTATTCAACTTGAAGCGGTGAATAGTGAAATATATTTTTTTTAAATTGACTGTGACACTATTGCTATATCCCGTATTTCTAAATTCGTCTTTTCGGTGTTATATAACAAATATTCAAATTAATATCAGAAAAAATAAATAAAAACACTATGTAAATTCTAATTCTATATATTTATCTAGTTCCTAGTATCGGAGGATAGACTAGTGGGTTTTCCTAACTATTTTCAACAGAAATTCCTTGGTTCAATGTATGAACGACCTGCATGAATACCAAAACATATTTTTTTCAAAATTGAAATACTCTACGTGGTCTTTCTTTTTTAATTTTCACTGGACCTTTGCTATTCTTCATCCTTTAAAAAATTATAGATAAAAAAGTCGATTATGCCGCAATGCCCATTAGAGGGGTTACGGAGGACCTAAATGCCAAAATACGCGTGAAAATTAAGAAATAGACAATTTTGAATAACGAAATGGATATTTTGAATAACGGAATGGACTGCTGCGACCCTTTAGCCCTAATTATAGATATACCTTATACCTCATACGAAAGCTTATTACGAGAGGAACAAAATGTATATAGTCAACATGTTCCGCAACGCATATTAGAGGAAAAATGAAGGACCTAAATATCGAAATACGCTTAAACATTGAGAAATAGCTTATTTTGAATAATGGAATGGATTGCTGCAACCCTTCAGTCCATAATTTAGGCAAAATGTATACACCAAGTTAAAGATTATTGATAGAGGAATAAACTGAGTATAAACGATATGTGCCGCAATGACCATTAGAGGGGTTACGGAGGACCTAAATGCCAAATACGCGTGGAAATTAAGAAATAGCCAATTTTGAATAATGAAATAGATATTTTGATTTACGGAATGGACTGCTGCGACTCTTTAGCCCCTAATTATAGATTTTTCCTTATACCTCATTCGAAAGCTTATTACGAGAGGAACAAAATGTATATAGTCAACATGTTTCGCAACGCATATTAGAGGAGAAATGAAGGACCTAAATATCGAAATACGTTTGAACATTGAGAAATAGCTTATTTTGAATAATGGAATGGACTGCTGTAACCCTTCAGTCCATAATTTAGGCAAAATGTATACACCAAATTAAAGCTTATTGATAGAGGAATAAGCTGAGTATAAACGATATGTGCCGCAATGACCATTACAGGGGTTACGGAGGACCTAAATGCCAAATACGCGTGAAAATTAAGAAATAGCCAATTTTGAATAATGAAATGGATATTTTGATTTACGGAATGGACTACTGCGACCCTTTAGCCCCTAATTATAGAATATACCTTATACCTCATTCGAAAGCTTATTACGAGAGGAACAAAATGTATATAGTCAACATGTTCCGCAACGCATATTAGAGGAGAAATGAAGGACCTAAATATCGAAATACGCTTGAACATTGAGAAATAGCTTCTTTTGAATAAAGGAATGGACTGCTGCAACCCTTCAGTCCTTTATTTAGGTAAAATGTATACACAAAGTTAAAGCTTATTGATATAGGAATAAACTGAGTATAAACGATATGTGCCACAATGACCATTAGAGGGGTTACGGAGGACCTATATGCCAAAATACGCGTGAAAATTAAGAAATAGCTAGATATTGTACAATTTCATATTTACTGGTTAATAATTTAGTGTTAAATACCTACGACTCTTTTCACAAAAAATCTTACAGTTAAAATTGATCGCAAGTTAAACTGAAATGTGTATTACTTACGACCATTTTTACTGATATTTTTTTTTGTGAAAAGAGCCGCTGATGTTTTTTATTAGTTTTATTAGCTTTTAATTATTATTTTCATTATAGCTGCGAGAACTCTCATATCCGTACAATTTATTTTTGTGTCATAAGTCCTTTTGTTTGTAGTTTTTATATGTGAGACAGAGTATTTTGTTTCGATCTAACGAATGAAGCCTTTTTCATGCACTTGATTTTTCTAGCTTGCTCTTATCTTGCTGTTACACTACTGTCATAGGTTAAACGGAAACGCAATCATTCACGACACTGTCTCATTATCTATGCGTTTGTCCCACGTCAGCATGGTCAGGAGTCTGTAATTGTATGGCTGTCGTTTGTTGCATATTATAGTTTTCTCGTTTCAATTGTTTAACACTTATGTCGAGGCCATTCATGGCTTATTATGCTGTGTAGATTTTGCTCATTGTTGATGGCCATATGCTGACACATATAGATGTTTACTTCTACGCCATTTGAAAAGTCTCTGGTTGGGAGTTGGCTTATTAGCAATTGATCATTATGACTTATATCAAATCTTCTTAACTCATATGGAAATTATAAATTTTTAATAAATCAATACTATTAAATTATTGATTAAGCCATGCAAATGAAACGATCAAATAACATGTCCAATAGATATAATAAATGCTGTATGATTGCCAATGAGACAACTCTCCACAAGAGACCAAATGACACAGTAAATAGGTGAAATTAGGAATTACATGTAATTACTAAAATTTAGGAATTACATGTAATTCCCGATGCACTTAGTAAATACAAGTAATTCCTAAAACTGCCCAGTAATTACCAGTAATTACTGATTTTAAAATGAATGTTTACACCTATTTACTAACTGTTAAAACAATGTTGTAATATGGTTAACTGATCAAAAGTTATGGTAATACTAATTAGAAAATCAGTGAGAAAAAAAAATATTTATAATTTTCCTCTAGATACTGTCTTTTGACTAGTTCTGCAAGAATCTTCTATCAAAATTTTTTTAAAATTCAGGATGGTTTATGAAATCTAAACTTTAACTGCAGAGTGTATGTTATTCTAACTGGAAAAAAATAGTCCGTTTAAATAAGTAATATATACGAAAAAGTGTAGGTTTTTTTTACAAACTTTATTTCTAGATACTATCTGATGATCATAAACAAGGTTCTGTCCAATTTTGGTAGAAATCCAGGATATTTCGAGAAAGTTATTAAAAAATTTAAAAATTTAACCACAGTGTGAATGTAATGTTATCTGAGATAAAAACTAAGTCCCTTATAAATAAGTAAAATACGGAAAAACTTGATTTTATTTTTACAAAATTTACTTCTTGAAATTTATCTTTTGATCATAAACAACTGAAGCTTCTGTTCAAGTTTGGTAGAAATCCAGGATGATTTGAGAAACTTATCAAAATTTAAAAAATATAACCACAAAGCGAATATTTGTGGACGCCGCTGGCGACGAAATTATTAGGTTTGTTCGCTATGTCTCGCTTTTGCGACAAAAAAAAAACGCAGGCTCGACAAAAAGGAAAAGAATGTCAACATTGAAAGTAAAACAAAAGGGATGGACCATTTAGGTGACTTTTTCGATCCACAAAAAGATCATTCTTATACAGGAAGAAACGATGATAAAATTTTGTTGGAGGTATATAAGCTTAAGTTTGGAGGCCTTGAAGAACTCATAAAAACACGGAAATATGAAAATGCGACTCTTAACGCCATCAATTTGTATAAATTTGTTTGTGAAGAATGTCAGCTTCATCACAAATGTCTGAAAAAAAGAAGTCGTAGTTAAACCTATGTTGTAAAAGGAATTTAACTCATGTTATTGGCCAAGTTGATATGCAAAGTATGCCTGATGGAGATTTTAATATAACAAAATTATGAGATTTTAAGAATTATCAAGATCATTTAACCAAGTTTGCCATAATCTAATGTCTATCTTAAAAAATAGCTGCCTAAGTTGCCTATACAATTCTCAAACATGTTTTTCTCAATTTTGGATTGGTATCATTGTCTTGCATGCTCAAAATGATTTTTAGGGAGTTTCAAAACTTATAAAACAACCATTTTCCAGTTTCAATTCACAAATACTGAAGAGTATGCACTTTTAATGTGCCTTATAATCCTTGATCCTTAAGTAAGCCCTAAAAATCCCTACCCCTTACTTTCTTATTTGATATCTTGAATTATGTCTTTAATTTTTAATTTTAAACAAAAATATCAAGTTAGTTGAAATAGCTGTAAAAATGACAAAAAAAAATCAGTAAATACCTGTAATCACTGAAAAAACTAGTGGCGTTCTACACGGTGAAATAGCTGTAAAAATGACAAAAAAAAATCAGTAAATACCTGTAATCACTGAAAAAACTAGTAAATACATGTAATTACTAAATTGACTAGTGATTACAGGTATTTACTGAAATGTTTAGTAATTACGTGTAATTCCTAATTTCACCTATTTACTGTAACATATACATCACCATACGGCCTTCAACGATGCGCAAAGCTCATACCTTATAGTCAGCTATAAAAGGCCCCGAAATGACAAATGTAAAACAATCCAAACGAGAAACTAACGGCCTAATTCATGTAAAAAAATGAACAAAAGTATGCTTTGGTATCTTGTGTGTTTATAGATATGTTCATTCTTGTCAGAGCAACAGTTTACCTTATTTAACATCTTCTTGTATTCATACGAAAGCGAGAATACAGATTAATAATGAAATGTTTACCTTTTCCCTCTCAATATGCATGAACTATTTTCCACTGGACGTCACCGAATAACAACAACGATTTAATCGTTTGAGTACTGTCACAGTGCCGTATTATAGATATAGGAATATGTGCTGTGAGTGCCAATGAGACAACTCTCCATCCAAATAACAATTTATAAAAATAAACCAATATAGGTCAATGTACGGCCTTCAACACGGAGCCTTGGCTCACACCGAACAAAAAGCTATAAAGGGCCCCAAAATTACTAGTATACAACCATTCAAACGGGAAAACCAACGGTCTTATCTATGTAAAAAACGAGAAACGAGAAACACGTATAAATCACATAAACAAACGACAACTACTGTACATCAGATGCCTGACTTAGGACAGGTGCAAACATTTGCAGCGGGATTAAACGTTTTAATGGTACCAAACCTTCTCCCTTTTTCTGAAACAATAGCATAACATCACAACATAGAAAACTACACGATAAAAAATCTAATTAAAAACCGATCTCTCATCGCTCCCGTTTTCTGATATGTCGCGTGGGAGATCTAACGAAACCCGCTTTGCAATCACATGTGAGTTAACTAGAAGTTATGAATTTATAATGATATGCAAATGAATTGACGACCTATCAATGAGCCAATCAAAAAAGTTGATGAATTCTTTTGACTGACGATTTCTTCGTAAATAAAATGAATTACATCCCTTTGCCTCACGATAAACTTTCAAGATCGTGGAAGACTCATTTTCATTGGTCGAAAAAAGACACACCTACGAGGTCACTCACATGTGACCTTAAAGTGGGTTTCGTTAGATCTCCCATGCGACATATCAGAAAACGGGAGCGATGAGAGATCGGTTTTTAATTAGATTGCTGTATGGCCGGCATGGTATTCTGATCTTGAACTCTTTTTATGAACCATTGACAATCTTAAGCGCATTTGACACTTCTAGTAAAACCCTTGATATTATAGACGTTCAACAAATATACTATCATAAGTAAAGCAGACGAGACATTTCAGCGTTTGCGCTCTGGTATTCTATAGTCAGTATAGTATATAGTAAAATCAATCCACATCTGCGTTGTATACAAAGAACTAAAGAAAGTACTGTTGCACAAAATGTTGGTTATCGTTCAATCTCAAAGTACTCATAAAAGATGCTGTTTTGCTGTAATTTTTTGTTTAATGGATATCATTTTGGTTTAAACGTTGCATATCCATATCATTGGCTAAATAGTGTCGGTCTGCCTGAATTGCACTTGACCGATTCTCAGAGCTGAATCTTTCACACTTATTTAGACACGTTTTTAGTTGTTGTTTTTTTTACGCTCGATGTAAAGTGTTGAATAGTAAAAAATAATAGTTTTAATGTTCATCCTTATCAAAATAGTTACAGGCTTCAACCAGTTGCAGGTTTATCAAATGGTAAAAGAAATACAGATTTCTGATTACTAGTATTAAGTCTGGCCACGCATTATCTTTCACGATCAAAACAATGCGTTGCCTGATCTTTCACGATCAAGTTTGATGGAAATTTAACAAATTCAAGGTTTTCATATACAAATTAATGCTTTTCAGGTAAGAACATATTTTAATTTTACTGTACAATCAGATACACCAACGATTAAATTTCAAATATATCATAATAAACTGAAATATGATCATTATAGGTACATAAAGCGTGTTATTTGTAATTAATTTCATAGACATGCATTGCGCCTTTTGTGTTTTTTCATAAAGTACTGCATATTTTCTTTATCTTATTTCACAGTTATGATGAGGAAGTTAAACCATTTTGACAGACATAATTTTTTGTTCGGATTTGTTCCGCGTTTTTGAAAATTAAGCGATTTTTTCAAAGATTCTGAACTAGAATTTACATGAAATGTCTTTCACGATCCGTTACCAGAGCTTTCACGATCGTCCCTCAATACTTGATCGCCGTTAGATATTCTTTCACGAGCATTTCTCTCGTTAAACCGAACGACACCCGTGATTTATGTATGTACCTGTCCCAAGTCAGGGGCTTGTAATTCATTGTTTGTCGTTTGTTTTTGTCTTACATATTTGTTTTTCGTTCATTTTTTATTTAAATAAGGCCGTTTGTTTTCT
The DNA here is from genome assembly GCF_965363235.1 of Mytilus galloprovincialis. Lineage (NCBI taxonomy): Eukaryota > Metazoa > Mollusca > Bivalvia > Mytilida > Mytilidae > Mytilus > Mytilus galloprovincialis. The sequence goes on from NC_134844.1 coordinate 61,927,664, forward strand.
CGCCTTTTATAGCTGACTATGCGGTATGGGCTTTGCTCATTGTTGAAGGCCGTACGGTGACCTATAGTTGTGAATGTCTGTGTCATTTTTGGTCTCTTGTGGACAGTTGTCTCATTGGCAATCATATAAAAAAGAAGATGGGGTATGATACCACATCTTCTTCTTTATATTAACCTTTTTTCATTATCTGGGACAAACATTGGCACTAGTGGTTATTTCATAAAAGCTAAGTCAAAATTATCCCATAAAGTCAATATTTCTATCCAGTTGCTTCACCTATTTTTTCTATTGTAAAAACTGAGGGTAAGAATTAAGGAATTTTCATAAAAAAGTAAAATAACAAAAATACCGAACTCCGAGGAAAATTTAAAACTGAACGTCCCTAACTATATAAATGGCAAAATAAAAAAATAAAATAGATCAAACGAATGGATAAGCGCTGTCATTTTCCTGACTTTAGGTACATTTATTTTCTTAAGTAGAAACCTGGTTTTATAGTTAGTTAAACCTCTCACTTGTATAACAACATTAAAGTTAGATTCATAGTTCTTCAGATTCGCTTTCTCAGGCCAAATATTTCGATAAGCCGGTTTCCTGTTGACTATTATCAACTTTTTTCATAGATGGCAGGGGCGAATCCAGAGGGTGGGGGGTGGGTTGGGGGGGGGGGGGGGTCCGGCACTGTGACAATCGAGGATAAAGGGAGAGGGGTTCCAACCATATGTCCCCATACCGTTGAAATGCATTGATTGTCTCCCCAAAAAATGACGATTCTAACCCCAGACCCCCAGACCCTTGTTCCCCTTCTGAACCCGCCACTAAATGGTGAAGTCTATTTTCCGGGTGCTAATAAGCAAATTTTTAAAATGCTGGAAACAAATTAAAACATAACTTGCTCCACATTTCAAAGAAAACTACTACTGATTGTAGTGTTAATAAATAATTTCTTGGTCCTGAAAACAAAAGTTTTGTAGAATAAGATTTAGATAAATCTTTCTATCATAAAATTCCAGGTTCCACTTGCTAAAGTATTGATTGGGGATCACAAATACAAAATCGTGCACTCTGGCTCACTTTATTTTTTTGTGACATAAAGTTCCAAAAATAAGTATTCAATTTGAAGTTGCCATGTCCGCTAAAATATTGTAAAACTTTAATGTGTCAGAGTCAAATATAATTCGTCTAAATATCATAATATAAATAAACACATGTGACTGTGCTGATATGTCTTGTTACCCTCTGAATGTTTGTCAGTAGTGAAAATTAGGAGAAAAAATGAATCATATAAGAATATCAATATTAGTTTCAATCTATTCGTCCCTTTAATAATTATTTCGACAATTTCCAGAAAATATCATTTATTTTTTATTTTTAGATATATGTTATTTTATTTAAATTAACTAACTCTCGGTGAAAAATAGTCTTTTGTGGATTTTTCTAATTCCGGAAACGGTAATCATATGAAATCCGGTTTCGGTTAGTATAGTCTCCCTTAAAACTTCCTTATTTGGAACGAAGATCAGATTCAAGATGGCGACAGGTACTACCAGAAAAATAATCGTAAGTGTCGAGCCCAAAATAAACGATTTTATACCGCCAATATGTCTGATATATAGTTCCAATACGATTGTTTTATTTAAGAGAGCGTAGAAGATGTAAATCTCAACTTATGATTAACCCAAGCCACGTCATTTGACCTTAAATTTGATTTGAAAAGTAACACAGGCCATGTCGCAGCAAAAATTAGAAGCTGCTTTCAATCTGTACTGGAAATCGTTCCATGACTGTATAACAAAGTCTGAAATGACACTACCCAACCACAAATAACCCCATACAAATTAACAATGAATATTTGCCGACCATGTTTTGAATCAGTCTTACAGGATTCTGTTTTGAAATGGGAAGTAAAAAAGAATGCAGACAGGACAAAATTGTGTTTTGTATTCAACAGATTAAATTGGTATTTAATTATTTAAAAAGTATGCCAGAAGAATAATGAAACTTATTTTGTTTCAATAATCTTTCAATATCACATTTAGTGCAATTCTAAGATGCATGTACATTCCATATATAAAATAGAATTGTTTAAATAATTTCCTTGTTTTACTTATGCTGATTAATTTTTGTAAATAGGCCACACTTATCATCAGCCTTCTTGATTGTAAATTCAACACTTAAAACTTAAATTGACTAATTATCTTTCCACAAATGTTTTTGTTATAACCATGATCACCTTTATTTACACATTTGGTCAGGTGGTCAAATGTTATTTATCTATTCAAAACTATAATACCTATTCTCTTGACCTTAAGTTTCATTTAATAGAAAGCTGAATCTGACATCTGGACTGGTCAAATAGTTTGTTAATTTGTGTTTTGAAAATATAAACAAACAGCTGATTGTGTTAAAACAGGTTTATGTACATGTAATATTCAGTCCATGCACATGAAAATTATAAATCAAATGATCACATGGTTTTTCTTTAAAGAATCTACATCTAAAAATTTATATTGTCACAAATGGCTATTGTTAGATTGAGAGGCTGATCCAGGGTGGGGGAGGTTATGGTGTTCTGTGGTTTGGAACCCCCCTTTTATACATGTATACATGTAATCAGGGTTTCCCCTGGGTCAATTTTTTTTTTCGCCACCTCTTTCGCCAAAACAATATAATTTTCGCCACTTTATTATTTTTTTCGCCAAGTAACATAACTATATTTTTCGTTTAAAATTTACCTTTTTTTCTTACCCCCCCCCTCCTTTTCCCTTAAATAAGGTGATTTTGCCCCATTGTGTCTATGATTATTCTGTCAAACTTATTTTAGAGTCTACATTTAATGAATAAACACCAGGGATCTCCATGGCCTGTTTAACGATGGCGCCCCGCCATCGTTCAAATGTCTTGCGCCATCGTCAAATGACTTGCACCATCGTTCAAATGTCTTGCGCCATCGTCAAATGACTTGCGCCATCGTTCAAAACTGTGATCGTTTTTATAGCCTGACGCCATTTTTTTTAGCAATTATAATCAAATGCATGTAATTGCATAACCTTCAGGCTTTCTTTATAGTATAATCCAGTTCTAACGCCTGAGGGATATCCGGATTAAGATCGCTAATCACTTGTACCTGAGCTTGTACAGGTAGATCAACAAAGCAGACAGGAGAATATTATCTGAAGATAGACAATTCATTTGTCGAATTATTTAATTTAGTTTCCACAAATGCTTATGATAATTCAGATTAAATAAATAAATTAATAGTCTAGTTACAAAGTTTAACAAGTAGAATACATGCTTTTATTTTGACTTACGCAATCAGCATCCCCCTTTTTAAGAAGTACAAAGTAAGACGTAAAACAGTAATTATTATTTTATCACAAATAACTTGAGTACTGCTGTATTGTAACGATCATATAGAATTACTTTAAAAGTTAAAAAGTAAAAATGTTTAATATTTCCTGTAAATAAATATCGTATCGTAATTCCGAATTCATTTCGTAGTTTACAATCATATTGATACATCCGCGTTTCCGATTTCTATTCAGACTCGAAAGATGCATGTTGCATATATATAGCATCGATTTGCTAGATAAAGTCATTAAAAACCTTTTCATTTGAACACGTTCGCTTTACAAATCTTTTTTACCTTTTACATACATGTAACCCGTACGACTCGTTTTGTCGTTGCTGCAAACCAGCCATACCGGTAATGGATTCATGAATTCTGAATTTGACAACGTCCGTGAAAAAAAGGCTCCACATGAATTTTAACCCCCATTACAATTACCAAAAATAGCAAGAAAACTACATTGGGACCTTCGTGATAGCTATTGGTCATTCTCGACTAAGGGAAAGGGAGGGGGCATGAGGGCTTGGCATTTGAACGGTTACAAACGGCAATTATTGAAAATATATATACTTTTATATAGTATTTATAATGAAAATTCAAATAAATATAATTTAGATAAGCAATGAATTAGCATGTTCACCTATCCTTATGTGGAGGGATGAAATACTTTGATTGCGCTACACTGTACGACGTAGATACGATTTATGATGGTGAAAGTTCCTCCATTGTTCAATTTTCATCCATGGAGATCCCTGAACACTAAACATTTACTTTAAAACAATAGATTTTGTTTTTAACATTAAAGGGGAAAATATTCATTGTATTTTAAACAACTTTTCTAAATGAGGGGCCACTATACTTTTAATAATAAAGACGATATAAGTCCTGGAATACAACAAAATTAATGGACATGTTTTGATTATATAATACCAGTATAGTTCGTAGGGAAAGTTTCTTTAAAAGAAAAATATTGATGTGCCCTTTTGTAATAAGTGGTTTTTACAACAAAACAAAAGCTTTTATCACATGATATTTTGATCCCTCATTTCATGTGTAGTCATAACATTGAAGGGCTACTCTCATTTGAAGGGTTGTTCCCAACCTTTTGGATATATTTCTTCATAACGACAGTTTTCTTTTCTTGACCATCGTAAATGAAAAAGTTGAGACTAAAACTATGCTTGAAACACACGTGTCACTCAAACGACTTTAAAGTAGTATCCCTAATCAATTACCTATATTAAAGTCAAAGGATAATTAAAGTTTTGAATCAGAGATTTTTCTTGCTTTTGATAATTTTTCGTCACAACAACAGCTTTCTTTTCTAAACTATCTTTAAAAGGAGAGGAGACGTCAAAAGTTTGCTTCAAACATGTGCGTCGCAAAGTCGTAAATAAATTATGTATGTGACATTTAGCGGAAGCCATTTAACCATATCATTTTGTCAAACAATTCAATCAACACCTTTATTACATGTAATTAGTCCTTTGTTGTCGATAGCTATAAAAATGCAATCAGCTGATTATTGATTTTCTGTCCAAATCTTAATGAGGTCAAGGTGAATTCGGAGTATTGTCTGATCGGGTAAAGTCCGAGAAACTCGAAAAAAGTAAATAAACAAGATGGAGGAAAATAAATCGTTCTATATATTTCTTTCGCCAAATTCTTTCGCAAATGACGAATTTTTATCGCCACAATTATTATTTTTTCGCAAATTGCGAAAATGGCGACCGCCAGCGGAAACCCTGCATGTAATACTGTATATCCTATGTTGCACCCCCCTGTTTTGAAAACGGCTGGATTCCCCTGATTGAGATGTCAACTGCATTTGTACTCAGTCGCTTAAAAATTTCCAATATTCATTCGATAAAGCAGTTCATCTATTACATGTATTAGACCAAATTCTTTTTCCCTTTCACAGTCAGGGGTACTACTTGTACAAGTAATTTTTATTTACAGAGTTTCATTAGTCCTTAACTCCTGAACTCATATTCGGCCAAAATTAAATCTTGTTTATTTCCCCCTCCCCTAAACGAACCGGTAAAATCAACACGACCTGAAAAATTGATTGGCCATTTGCAACCAATTTATTTTTTTTTACTATTTTGGCTTTTCATGATACCTTTCGAAACCTGCAGTCCACAAGGCTTTTAATTCAAGGCATTTATAAATATGCATTGAAGTGTCTAAATGATTCAGAATTTAGAAAAAAAATGGCTGGTCACACGATTTGTGATAACACACGATCCAGTCAAACTTGAAAATCTTTTTCTTTATTGTCATTATTTTGTCTGAAATTTGATCTTATTTTGGAATGTTTTGAAATATGGTTTTAATATAGTTTGTTTTGAAGTTCATGAAGTTCAAGGAAAAATCCTGTTTGATTCAAGTCACTTAAGAATATGTCTAGTCATGTATCATGTGTATTGTGTTCATACAATGTATCTCATAATCTCAACATGTTCAATAAAGTTATACATTTGTAAACTACATGTGTGTGAAAATTTCAATTTTTTCATGACCACAAGACCTTGGCATTGGCTTGTAAAATTGCTTTCAGGCTTGTAAAATTCTTCTCTACAAGCTAACAGAATCCAACTATCCAACTAAAATTTTCTGAAAGTTGAGCTTCTGGCTTGTGGACTCAAAAGTTAAGCGTGAAGGCTTTTTCAAAGTTCGTTATGACATTAACAAATAAACCTTTAGAATTTAGAAAAACCTGGTTTAGAAAATATTGAATGATATATAAATCTGTTATAGTAAATTTGATTAAATATATACCTTGGCATTAGATAAAAATTTCTGAAACTGAGCAATACAATCCAATTATTCAGCAGCAAAAGAATTCAATGATGTGGTACAATGTATCTTAAAAACAAAATGGTGTATCTTGATGTGCTTGGTCTCTAACCTCTAACATGTCCTATCCTGTAAAAAGATAACATGTTTGATTAAAAATGGTCTGAATCATGATTTAAAATTTATCTACTTTTGAAATTTGTACAAAGACTATCTCTTAACATGCTTAACATGTTAAAGGATGATGGCTGCAAAATCTCAAGCTTTTTGAACAACTGACTTATAAATTAATTATTTCTGTGTCATTTTGGTCTACTGTGGAGAGTTGTCTCATTGGCAATCATACCATATCTTCTTTTTTAGGCCCCATTATTGGCATTATGTTTTCTGGTCTGTGTGTCCCTTCTTCCTCATGAACTAAAAATTGGAAGAACATTACAGACATGACAAGAGTCCTCGTTTTTATACGACAGCAAAAATTAAAAAAATTTTGGTCATATATTGATACAATGTATCACCTTGTCGTCTGAAGATGGATTGTTCCCGGATAATAACTTACGTATAAGTAATAGAAATAAATAAAATTTTAACACAATATTTGTGACCACAAAAGGCAGGTTGGGATTGATTTTGGGGGTTATATATATATATGGTCCCAACAGTTTAGAAATAAGGGGACCAAAACAAGTATTTATCTAGTTTCAGAACAATAAGTTGTGTATAAGTATTTCAATTGCTCTGATATTGTACCATAATGTTCATACCATAAAGTAGAAGGTTCAGATTTATTTTAAGGGTTATGGGACAAACAGTATTGTGCAATAGATTTGTTAGATCTTTGGCCACATTTATATTGTGACAAAAACCTATATTAGGTCAAAATTTAATCCCAATCCAAATTCAGACAGTATCAAGCTTGAATATTGTGACCAAATTTGCCCAAACTGTTCAGGGTTCAACCACTGCTGTCGTATAAAGCTGAAAATGTTTCATTTATCATTAAATAGCTAATGTCATGATTATATATATAAAGTATAAAAATATCTGTAAATATCACAATATAGATCAAGATATAATGTCAAACAAGTATTTTTTCTCAAAATATTTCCTGTCAGTGGTTTGTGAAAATATCTTTGTTTAGCATGTTAAGCAAGGCTGCACGTTCCTCATTTGAATATTTGTGAAAAAATGTATATATTAGATGACATAAAAGCACCCTGTTTCGCAGACATTCACTCACAATCACTTAACTTTGGGGTGAGTTTATACAGAATCACCTTTACTGTGCTGTGTAGTGTAATCTGCGTAAATATTTTACTAAACCGTTGGAGATGCAAATATAAATAAGAACATGTAGATGTGGTATGAGTGCCAATGAGACAACTCTCCATCCAAGTCACAATGTGTAAAAAGTGATCAATTCTAGGTCAAAGTAGGCCCTTCAACACAAATTTGAGCCTTGACAGTTGGCTCTCACAGAACAGCAAGCTATAAAGGGCCTGAAAATGACCATTCAAACAGGAAAACCAATGGTCTAGTCTGAATAAAAAACAAGAAGCAAGAAACACTTATGAACCACACCAACAAATGACTGAACAATAGGCTCCTGACTAAGGACATATTGTATGTACAAAATGTACATATTGAATCATTGTTATTTTCAAGATATCTATTTATTGATCGAGTCATGAGAAATTGTTTCACACTCAAGTGGTCATTTGTTTGTGACCATCACATGAAGATGAAAAGTATATCATGTACACAAAATATACATGTATGAACAAAGTACATATATATAGATCTTACTGGACTTGGGACTTTGAAATGCATACATGTAGCATAGTTTCTTTGCTTGAGGCTTTTATATATATGGGCATTTTAAGCCACAAAAATGTTTGTTATTTTTTAAAGGTTAAAATTTGACAAGTAATTTCTTCAAGGAGAGTGTCTCTTGAATAAGAGAGGCCACAAATTGAATATTTAGAACATAAATACATGTACATTTGTGCAACATCAAAAGAAAATTTAAAGCCTTGATGATTTCAGAATTCTCTTTTATGATACATGAAAATAAGATGATGTGGCATGATTGCCAATGAGACAACTATCCACCAAAATTCAAATGAAGTGAATATAAGCAATTATAGGCTATGGTCTTTAACAATGAGAAAAACCCATGCCATATAGTCAGCTACATGTATGTAAGCAGTGGCAGACAAAAAAATAGGAACAGAATTTCGACTTTTCAATAGGTCAAGATAAACAATATTTGGTTGTGAACATACATGTACCACTGAGACTTTGTTTCCAGACCTTGAGATTCATGTTCCAGATGCTGAAAATCTCTGGCTATAAATCAAATTAATTCACACCAGAGATATGTTTTCAAACCCATTGTATCTTTTGATTTACATATACATGTACATAGTGTTATTTATGTTTTTATACATAAATTGACATAAATACATGTACTTATAATTGATGATGCTAACATTTTAAATTGTTCACATTGATAGAGTTAATGTGTGTACGAGGGTTTAATATGCACTTCATTCATATAAAAATGAAGATGTGATCTGATTGCCAATGAGACAACTCTCCACAAGAGGCCAAAATGACACAAATAAAAACTAATATATAATGTATGCATTAAAGAATATTAAAATATTTCCATACAAATTTAGCCATTATACCAAATGATATTATTTTTTCGTCATGTTCACATTTTTAACTGTTTTGATACAAATATTCACAAAATTGATACTTTCCCTGTCAGTCCTACAGTAGCTCTCACTGTACGGAGACAGAGAGTCACTGGTCAAAATGATACTGACAAAAAGTAACAAAATTGGTAGAACGGAAAAATCCCAATTTATTAGTTTTCAAATCCTTCAATATGTATTTAATTATTCCTTTTGTACAACATATTCAATACATTATTTTAAGTCTATTTTAAGGAAATTTTTACATTTACAATATTAAATGAGGATTTATCAAATTTCTGTCATTCAAAGGGTATATTTTTTGCCACAATGAAGGCACTGAATTTACAAATAAGCCACATTCACAGCTATTATTTCAATATATATTAGATTTTGTTTGTGTCTAAGTGACGTTCAGTTATCATGGTTATACATTGATTACGTTTTGTCTTTTATATGACTTTCTATCTTATATTGAATATTTATTTTTCTGTGTGACTATTCGTCCTACATTCTTTATATAATTAAAATTCACTTAAAGAAATATTGTAATAAAACAAATAAAATATTTGCCAAATATAATATAAAAATTTAGTTCAACTTCAGTAACAGTTCCAGTAGAAATTAATTATTCGAAATATAAATCCCTCTCACTGCGGTATTCATACATGCATGTGTAAAGTGTATTATATAATGTAAGAGTAACCCTAAACAGGTAATTACAAAATGTACACCAGTAAAACACCTGTTGAAGATTTCGTCAGGTAATATTTATATACTCTGTAGTAGAACTCTATCAATGGAAAGATGACTAATCATTTTACAATATCAATGTCGATTTCACTATTATATCACTGGGCCAAGTTACATGAAATTGATTTTTTTAACCTGTGAAATTGATTATGATAATTGATTTCATTCATTAGTCACCATTAATTCTTTGTGTTGGCACTAGAAGGTAAAAGGTTAAGGTGCATTTTTACACATTTTCAAGAGGGGTACCAAAGGGTGTAGCAGACAGACTGATAGTTAAAATTAATACTTCCTGACAATAAGGAACAAATTCTTTAAAATGTTTTCAAGTTGAATTGGAATATGCTGATTTATTTCTTGTATTTTACTATTAATCAGTGTATGTAAAATTTATAATTTATATTTGAAGTTTTTTTTGTACAAATTGCATAGAATAACTTAAAATTGAAATAGACCTTGCTTTGTAAAATTTGTATGTACACTTGAGAGTTTTAAGTATAAATAAATAAAACTTTCTGTGGCTATAAATATGAGACATTGCATTGACGATTGTTAGGCTAATTATAGATTCATCAGATTTATGGCTACTTAAGTAGGTTGTCAGTTTCTATTTTTTGATTGGGGATTTTACCAATTTGAGGTGGTGTGATTAACTCGAGCACATGTACGTAGTGTGTTTGGACTGTCTTCCTTGTAAGTGTAATTCGTGTGCTTGATTAATATACATAGATTCAGAAGAGAGACCCAAGATTAAGGTATATTCATATCCTATATTGATACATTGGTATTTCTTCAGACTTAGGATTACATTTTGTATTGTTGTTTTGTTTGATATTGATCAATATAGGAATATTCAAAATTCGATGATGTGTATTCATAGTAGCACATGTTGTTGTTTACTACTTAGTCATGTACAATTTAGATAAATGAGTGTACTTAACAGGGGCAGATCCAGCCATTTTCAAAAAAAAGGGGGGGGGTGTGTGTGTCAACCCAGGATATGGGGGGATTCAAACTATATGTCCCCATTCAAATACATTGATCTTCAAAGTAAAAGTGGGTGTTCCCATCCCCGGAACCCCTGGATCCTCCACTGCTGAATAAATGAATATCTTATTATCATGTTTATAATTAAGTGCTTTGAAATTTACATTTTACAGTTTTGCTGCTAGGTTGTTGATACACTTAGTTACAAAAAGAGAAAGTTGAGTTTTAAATGTTGCAGGTATAAAGAATGATAATGATACTAAAATGGAGACTTTATTTATCACCTTGATCAAGGAAACTTTGTGTTTCTGTTCAAATTGGGGATAAGTATTATTGATTTTTTTTCATTTTTTTAGAGATTTTAAATCTTTTACAAAAAAAGTCTACATTTACATGTATGTAACTTACAATTTAAAACAAAATTTCAATTTATTTTAAAATTGGTAATGAACCAAATTTTAACCTTGGGCAAACCTCATTTTATTGCAATTTCCCTGCAAATAGTCGCAAAGGAAATACAGTTAAAAGATAGATCAAAGGATAATAAAATGAAAACTTCCTTCTAACGAAATATTTAATAACTTTCATTTTTTACTGGTATGAACGTGCATATATGTACATGTATATAGTTTTATCTATAAATACAAGTAATCTTTATGTACATGACATACATGTATGATTGTTTATCCTTGTTCTGGCTCATTAATAAAAAGATTAGGGGACATTTAAGTATACCATTCATAAAATTTATGCAGATATGCAGATTATTACTTTTGCACCTATATACAACTGTGTATTTCATTCATGAAATTAACAACTTGTACATTGCATGCAGTCATGTGTGTAAATATTACACCTTGAAATCAATATCAGATTATCTATATGAAAACATTGGTTTTAGGAGTAGCTTTAATTCATATGTATACAATTGTTTGTTTAACACACTTTATTCTTTTTAACAAAAGATACAATATTTTTATTTCCTGTTGAATATGTTAAAATGGTGCGTTTTGGGAAATTGGCTACAAAATTTTGAAGGGAAATATATAGATAAAATAACCTTCATTTTGTGCTTCAAGGTTCATTTTTCTCTGACATTGATCGTTTTTGTTGTATCATCAGACCTGGTTTCAAATGTTACCCTGTGTAATTTAGTTTTGGTTCATTATATTCATTTGATATTAATAGATTGAAGTCGGGAATTAAAGATTACATGATTTTAGTAAGCATCTTCATTACATAATATTGTTTATAAACTATTTTTTAACCTTAAGGTTGTTTCCAAAATTGTTCATTTCATGTTCCGTCCCTTGACATAAGGCACAGTGTCAATCTCAGTCTTATATATTATACATGTATAGAATTTTTTTTCTCATTGTAGGTATCCAGTGTTGTGCAATAAGAATTCAACACCTTTTTTTTTACTTTGACATGCATGTTTAAATGACCTTACAATATTTTTTTTTTTAGAAAAAAACATACTTTAATTTTTGATTTTTCACCATGTTCACTAGCTAATTTATTGACCTCACAATTTCATTTTGAAAAAGACTTTTTTTTTTTATGAAATCTAATGATAAGTACTTATTGCAAAATAATGTGTTTTGTACCTATACAAAATATTTATGGCAAACTGATAAACTTGTACATAAAGTAATGTTGCTTTAAATAGTTAACTTCAAAATTTCAAATCAAACAAAGCAGTTCTAGGAAAAACAGCCGAGTTTGTAAACATGATCATATATGGAGGTGTTTTGATGTATAATACATTTAATTTTATGCTTCAGATATGAATGTGAAGTAGAAAATATGACACCTTAGTAGTTTGTTTTGGTAAACAATAGCAAATTACATCGGAAATCGTGAATCGTCTTCAAGTGTCTCAAGTTAAGTCGAAAGTACATCCTGAAATGTACACTTTGAACACGTCAATTCCTTAAATGAAAATTTTTAATACATATAACTTTTGTGGAAATTTGTACATGGAATTACGTAAAGAATGTCAATTTCATTTTACACTTACACATGATACATCAATTTCATTCTTACACATACAATGTACACATAATACATGTACATGCACTTATAAACACAGACATTTATTGTATGTAATATACAGTTTATATATATTTTGGGTCAGATACATGTATATGTAATAATGAGTACATACATGTATTGACCTGTTTTTCCAAGATATACTTTAATATTTACATTATATCTTCAGCTTCTTGAACATTATAAATAGAAAATATAGATTTGGAGAAGCTTGCCCAGTAGGGAGGAGGGAGCAGATATGAATATTTATACGAAATAATTTATTTTGACTTGTTTTACGTATGCTACATGTGTTTTGTATACTTATAAATATTAGATGCATCCAAAAGGGTGTTAGTCCAATGAGATTCAGGTATATTTATTTTACACCAACTTGGCATAAATATTATGGTAATTTCTTAATGATAGATTTAAATTGTTTAGGGAAAAGGGAAAAAAGGGGGGGGGGGGGTATGATCTCTTTGCAATTTGACCTTAATTTATCATTATTTTATAAAAAAAAACCAACAGATTTAATGCAGATAGAATATTCAATTATACCTAATGACTTCTTAATGTGCAGTATTTTATAGATTAAATTGTTTAAAAGTATATTTGATATTTATATATAGGAGATTTTTTTTTTTTTTTTAAATGTATATCAAGTTAATTGAAGTTGGATATTTTTGAGTCTTGCATTGACCTAACAGTGTACACATGGAAAATGATATTGTTTATTATCTTAATTCTAATCTGTTATATTATCTACAACATTCATGGCTGATGCTGAATTTACTCTGAGTAATGTTGTTTTATTAATAGCTAGACTTAATATGTTTGACCCTTGTAATGGCCAGGAAGTTGGTCAGATAACTGTAGTATACATCTGTTTGAAATATTCTGTTTTAACAAAGGTAATTACGATGCACATGTATACTACATACATATTTGATTATGAAATGATGTAATTGAAAACAAAAACATGGATAATGTAAACAATACATGTAGCTCTATATAAACTATGCTTTAATATTGATCATGAAGTTTTACCCTAATCCTTCTGTTACGTCCTAAAGTAGGTTTCCCTTCCCCAACTTTAGATTGCCTTAATCAAATGCTAAGAAACTTATACACAATGCTTTTTTTATATATATAAAGAATGAAAAGAATCAGATGTGTATTTAAAAAATACAAAATATAAGATGAAAATCTTACAATGAGGATATACTTTACACTAAGATGTCTTTAAAAGAAATTAGATAAGCCTATTGTTTATATACGTGTACAAAAATGTATGTATAAATATGCACAAGTGATATTTTGCTTACATATATTTCTTTTCTCTTTCAGGTTTACAAAAACTGTCCATGAAAGAACTGCTGGCAGACAACATACCATGAATTCCACATTCGTATTTGGATTAATCTCTAACTTTATACAAAACCATCCATTACCAAAACTATATCTGTGATGCTACGGACATGATGGGCCGGTGGGAATCATCAGGTTCTACAACTACTGAAATAACTTTATTACCAGATAAATCTCATAGATTATCTCCCTTTGGTTACCTTCTGAACCCTGAAATAAATAGCTAGATCATGGCCAAGAAAACAGATGACCGTACATTCAATGTTAGTGTTATTGGTTTGTCCGGGACCGAAAAAGACAAAGGACCCATCGGAGTTGGAAAGTCGTGTTTTTGCAACCGTTTCATTTGTCAAGTTGCCGATAAATATTCACATGACCACATCTCGGTCTTGAGTCAGAGTGATTTTGCTGGTCGTGTGATTAACAATGATCATTTCTTATACTGGGGAGAGGTTACGAAAACTGATGATGGTTCGAACTTCACATTCCATGTAATTGAGCAAACAGAATTTATTGATGATGTTTCATTCCAGCCGTTTAAAACTGGACGAACCGACCCATACCATAAAAGATGTATCATGACAAAGGTTCAGTCAGCCGAAAAGCTGATGTACATCTGCAAAGACCAGCTAGGTAATTAGTAAAGGAAATACATGTGTCTATCTCACTACATGTATATGTTAGAGGTTTACTGTTGTAAGGAAAAATACACAATTTTTGCAATAGGGCCTAACTTGCCGCATTTTGAAAGATAATATAGTATTGGCAAGGTGAACCACAAATTTAAAAACAAATTTGATGTTCGCTTGTAGGCAGACCTTGACAAAACCACAAAATATAAGGATGTAATGTCTAAGAAAATTCAATTTTTTCCTCAATTGACTGTAATCATTTTGTGAAAATTGGTGTGCACTAAAATTAATTAATCCACATATAAAGTACTTTTGAAAAAAATGGTGTGAAAAACGATGGTTTGATGTTATTGAGAAAGCAATTCAAGTTCATCAAAGAGATAGCTTATCATTACATATATTTGATGAGAACCCTTCTTAATTTTGCAATAAATGGTATCTCATATTTCTAATGTCATTTTACACTTGCAGTCTGGTATATCTTATATAAATGTGCCTTGTTATTAAATTTCAATCTGTACTAGTAAGACTGGCGTGCAATATAGGACAATTTTTGGGGGGGTAATTTGACTCGTTTAATTTACATTTTTTATTTCATTTTTAGTTTATTTATATATGATTATTTACCATAGTACATTGGTCACATGACAATTTACATTTAACCAGTAGTGTAATAATAATGTTGTATGATATTATATAATTATAGCTTAATAAATTATGTATAAAAAAACTATCTGATTAGAAAAAATAACATGTCGTTAATTTACTAAATTAATTTGTAGTTAATATGGTTAATGGAATAGAAAAAAAATATGTTTAGCACGTCTAAGTTGAACAGTCATGACAGTGAATTGATAACAAATTTTACCTGAAAATTTATGTTGTTATTTCAAGAGCATAAATTTCTTGCAATTTTACAATTAAATTGGGTCATGTACATGTAGGTGTCAGGTATAAATACTATGACAATGACAATGAAACTGCATTCCGAACAAAAAAAAACCAAACAGGAATGGACAAATTGTTGAATAATAAGTATTATTAACCTTCATGTCCTTGACCAGCATTGAATTTTTGTGATAAAATATTGATTTATTTATTTGTTTTGCAATAGTTTTGACTCCTTTATTTGATATTGTTTCTACAGTTTTAAGTTTTACACCCATTATGATTTTATGAGAAAAAAATCTCTAAAAGTAATGAACAATTTGATATATTTTGAAATTATTATTTGTTTGAAAAAAATGCAGCAAAGTAAATTGAACTTTATGTCAACATGGTCAAGTGATCATAAGTGTATTTGAATTTTTTGATTTTAAACAAAATACAAAACGATCACTGAGAATAATGAACAATTTATAATAAATAACACTTATTATTTATTTAAAAAAAAAATGCAGCAATATAAATTGACCTTTATAATGAATGTCAAATGAGTGTAATTTGAATTTTTTGATTTTTTAACAAAACACAATATTTTTTCTTTTTTTCTTTGTTAGGTATGGAAACAGACAGCTCATACGAACAGAAGATAATGCCTGATGGGAAACTGAATGTTGATGGCTTTATATGCTGTTTTGACGTGAGCCAATCACAGCAACGAACTCTTGAACATCAAGTTGAATTTGTGATTCATCTCTTGAATGGCGTATTAAAAAATAAGAAACCTGTAGTGTTAGTGACAACAAAAACTGACGAAGTAAATGAAAGATACTTAAAGGAAGCAGAAAAAATTGTGGCGCGTAAGGAGTATAAAAATAATATTCCCTTGATTGGCACTTCTGCTCATGAAAATGTGAACATTGAACTAGCATTTATGACTCTAGCACATTTAATAGACAAAACTAAAACACGGCCAAAAATAATTCCATTCAGCGAAGCTGTGAAACAGCGCAAAGAAATTCTGGATGTGGCCACCGAAGCATACAAGAGTTTGTTAAAGTTGCAAGTGTTAGATTCAAAAGCGGTTTGGTCTCCAACAAAACGGAGACTAGAAAAAGACTCTGACTTTGGGCATTATGTTGATCTTTTTGGGACTGATTCAGCAAAGCGTTTATTCAGAAGACACATTGCCTATTTACGTGAGGAGCAAATTAAGAAGCGAGAACAGTTCTTTCTCAAGAAATTGCCAGAGACAATAAACCACTTCCTTCCCGATCTCATTTCCATAAATGACAAGTAAGTTAATAAAGACCTGGTGTGTTTTAAGTTACCATGGTTACAATAGTTGAAACTTGTTGAATATAATAGATTTCTACTGCATGGTCGACCATTATTAAAAATGAAATTTCAGTTCTGTTTATTATCACAGAATTAATGATATCAGATTTAAAAGTGGTTCCTTGCTTTTATTCATCTGTTTACTGACGTGTAATGGTATACCTTTGTGTATCGGTCTGTCATCAGTATGTAGTAAAATACATGTACA
Source organism: Mytilus galloprovincialis (assembly GCF_965363235.1). Taxonomy (NCBI): domain Eukaryota; kingdom Metazoa; phylum Mollusca; class Bivalvia; order Mytilida; family Mytilidae; genus Mytilus; species Mytilus galloprovincialis. The sequence continues at coordinate 61,944,719 of NC_134844.1, forward strand.
TGTAACTCAAAAAATGCTTGAGCCAATTTTCATGAAACTTCGATGAATTGTTTATATCTAATATTGAAGTAAGCTCCCTTTGGATTTATATAAATTTCTGATTTGACATTGAGTAGTAAGAGTATTCTTTGAAAAAGCGTCGGGCGTATCATGCACTCGTAGTGCAGCTCTTTATTTTAGTTTTACTGTAGGTTTGAAAAAAGATGTCGCATACATACATGTATCATCATCATCATGATCATGCATACATTGAGCAGATAACAGGAATAACCAGAGCAACATATGCATTCAGTCTTAGAATTCACCTCAGTTTATATAACAAACATACATGAGAAAAGATTAGCAGGAATAGTAACCCACGCTACTAATTTTGGGTGCATGGCCCTCACAATTTTAACTAGAAAAGTTCATAGTTCTTAATTAATCTTTCAGTACTAAGACATTGACAGGTTAAACACCTCGGTGCAAAATCTCAAGAAAGCTGTGAATAGTTTTAACTTGAACTGTCTATGAAACGGAAAATTCTCAAAACAACAAAATAAAAATGGGTTATTAATATACATGTATATGACAAAGACATCAAGTCAGTAATAAATAACTATGATAGATTTATATTAAATCATCACATGTTTTATTGAAAAAAACCAAACATTGATTTGTTATTGAAAGTTGAGCCCTGATTTATTTCATTTTCAATGATTGTTATTTTACATCTTATTTTTTCTTTTAGACCCTGGTCTGGCTGTCAACGGTACATTGCTGACCATCCTGACTATGACACATACTTTGTAGAGGTGGCTCCTGGCGATGAAAGCTGGAAGTCAAAACAAGATTTTGTAGAAAATTACTCAGAGACAAGAATTCCTTTTGACCTGCTCAACTCCTCTGATGCCGAAAAATGTTTCCGAAATCATCTTGATAATCTTCAAGCTGAATACAGAAAATCACAGTGAGTTGCGTCATACAGACATGTGTATAAACCCAAATAAAAATATAAGTGTGGTTCCAGTTACCGCACCTTCCCTACGTTTTAGTTTTAATAATAGCCTGTACCCTAAAGATTCACTTGTCATTTTTCAATTAGCGCTTTTAAAGTCAGAATGAAGTCAAAGGTCTTTAATTAACATTTATCTATTTATGGTTTAAAGTTTGACAGAGCTGTGTCTACAATTAACAATGTATTTCAAACTTTAAAGGATTACATAATATTAAGAAATTATAAAAATTGCTTATTTTACACAACAAATTTATTTTCGTAGTTCTTGTGTTATCACTGGTTATTTCCCTTTATAAATGAAAAATTGCCAATGTTGTTGTTTTACACACTCATGCGAAAATAAATCTCATTAAGTTTCTAAGAAAACTAAAAGTCAACAGGGTTGAATTAGAACTTTGACTCTTGCATATTTTGTATGTGTCCCATTCACCTTTATTTATTCATCAGTGTTTACCTAATAGATATTTGATTTACAACCATTTACAGCTGATTTCCTAATGCTTGCAAAGTTAAACTTTGGTTGGCTTGCTTGCTTTGTTTGTATACTTGTTTATACAAGCTTTGTAAATAAGATTGACATCTTTAAACAATTTATATAGGCATTGCTCAACCTGTATATTTCATATTTGAATTTAATTGGGTGTTATCCTAATGATTGTACAATATACAAACAAAGCAAGCAAGCTAACCAAAGTTTTGTTCTACATGCATTAGGAAATTAGCTGTAAATGATTTTGGTATATTAATGAACCTTTTTTTAAGTTAATATTTTCTTCCTCACATTATAGATTAAAAAAGAAATTCAAAATAGCACTAGAGGAAAACCAACATGTGATACCAGGAAAAGGCTTAGAAGAAACCTACATATTTTTCGTAGGGAAAGAATGTTACAATGACCTTCTAAGTCAGGAACGAGAACAAGTCTACGAACAACATCAAGGGGAACTTAGACAAAAAGCCAAGTTAGAATTTCAGGAATTATTATGGGAGAAGTTAGAACTTTTTATCCGTATGATCGGTACCAGTGATACATATACACAAGAGGATATCAAATCTATCACAAAGGATATAGAAGATGACTTAAGGTAACTCGATTATCATTGGACAAAAAAAATAATAGGTGTGATTACTAACGGTCACTCAACTGAACTAAGTTTTACACAATATTTGTTGACAAGTTTCAGCATCAAGTTACAGTTGAATAAAAAGAACATTGTTGCAAGAATAAAACAAGTGAAAATATAATTTAACCAATATCGATGAAAGAAGGTAAAGTCATCAAAAATTAAGGCTTGTTGCATACAATAGATAAAAAAAATGGGATAATCACCTTTAGATGAAAATTTAAATTTCATTTACATTTCCTTTATGCAAAAACAGATGACATCCACACACATGCACACAGTTGAGATTTTGAAGTGCCTTCCTAAGGTTCAATGTATGTTTTTTAGGGAACTGCACTAAGAAAGCTCAGTGGTTCTCAAAATAATTAGGTTACCCAAAACTATACACTTTGTATACAGCTAAAATATGTAAATGCAGAAAAGCACGTCAGACATGCTAAATATAAAGTGTTTTTTTTCTTCATTTTTTTAGCGCTGAATGTATACAGCTGTATCATCTGTCCAGCAGTCCATGTTTCTTCTGTTAGAAGAAAAACAAAAAAAACTTGTTTATTGTCAGAGTTCTGACTCCCAGTAGTCCATGTTTCATCACGTCAAGAACATAAATTTCTTGATATCTGTTCAGGGTTACATTTCTTTAACTGACAACAAATCTCTTATTTACAGATACAGAAAGTTGGACAAAATGGAAGGAGAAAGAAATATTATGCTTTTGAATCATTTAGGATTTATGGAATGTCCATCAAAAGATAGATGTCACTTCCGTGAGAAATGTGCTGAAAATAAAGTTCAATTTTTATTGGCTTCAAGGCCTGTAAGGTAGGTATAAAAATTAAAATCACAAAAATGCTGGACACTGAGGCCAAATAAAAAAATATATGTGTGGT